>NC_037669.1:179358263-179390154 GCF_003255815.1 Theropithecus gelada
AGGTCAGGAGATCGAGACCATCCTGGCTAACACGGTGAAACCCCGTCTCTACTAAAAAATACAAAAAACTAGCCGGGCGAAGTGGCGGGCGCCTGTGGTCCCAGCTACTCGGGAGGCTGAGGCAGGAGAATGGCGTGAACCCGGGAGGCGGAGCTTGCAGTGAGCTGAGATCCGGCCACCGCACTCCAGCCTGGGCGACAGAGCCAGACTCAGTCTCAAAAAAAAAAAAAAAAAAAAAAAAAAAANATGATTTTATCTTTTTTCTATATCATACCCATGATAAAGTTTAATTTATAAATTAGGCACAGTAAGAGATTAAAAACAAAAACTAATAATTATGTTACTATTATTAAAGAATTAGTAAGTAAACTAAGGGTTACTTGAACACAAGTAGTGCCACACCATGACAGCTGACCTTAAAACCAAGATGCTCCTAAGTGCCTCGCAGGACAGGCAGCATCTACAGCATAGTTATGCTGGACAAAGGGATGATTCCCAGCCCACGCAGATGAAGCAGGATGTCGTGGGATTTCATTATGCTACTCAGAATCATACACAATTTAAGCTTATACATTGTTTACTTCTGAAATTTTCCATTTAATATTTTTGGACTGCAGTTGACTGCAGTAACTGAAACTACAGCAAGTGAAACCATGGCTAACAGAATACTGTATAATCATAATAGGAGAATACCAGGGCCGGGCGCGGTGGCTCAAGCCTGTAATCCCAGCACTTTGGGAGGCCGAGACGGGCGGATCACAAGGTCAGGAGATCGAGACCATCCTGGCTAACACGGTGAAACCCCGTCTCTACTAAAAAAAATGCAAAAAACTAGCCGGGCGCGGTGGCGGGCGCCTGTAGTCCCAGCTACTCGGGAGGCTGAGGCAGGAGAATGGCGTGAACCCGGGAGGCGGAGCTTGCAGTGAGCTGAGATCCGGCCACTGCACTCCAGCCTGGGCGGCAGAGCGAGACTCCGTCTCAAAAAAAAAAAAAAAAAAAAAAAAAAATTAGCCAGGTGTGGTGGCACATGCCTGTAGTCCCAGCTACTCAGGAGGCTGAGGCAGGAAAATCACTTGAACCTGGGAGGTGGAGGTTGCAGTGAGCTGAGATTACACCATTGCACTCCAGCCTGGGCAACAGAACAAGACAGTCTCAAAAAAAGACACAACTGATCTGTTAGGAATCATTTGCTTAAAAAGTGCAAATACAACAGGGTTCAGTGTACTGGCCTTGTTCACCCTCCTAGGTTCTGGAGTCTGTTAGCAGGCAGTTCAAGGTTCATTACTAACCCTTTTGCAAATGCAAACAAGAATTTAATAGCTTCTTCCCAATAGACAGTTGTGTGTTGTGGGATTGACAGTGAAAAACTTGCCAATAGGATGGATATATACTAACATTAAGTAGGGGGAAAAGAACAGTACAAGTGGGTACAGTGGTTCACATCTATAATCCCAGTGTTTTGGGAGACCAAGGCGGGAGGATCACTTGAGGAGTTCAAGACCAGCCTGGGCAACATAGCAAGACTCTGTCTCTAAAACTTTAATTTTTTTTTTTTTTTTTTTTTGAGACGGAGTCTTGCTCTGTCGCCCAGGCTGGAGTGCAGTGGCTCAATCTCGGCTCACTACAAGCTCTGCCTCCTGGGTTCATGCCATTCTCCTGCTTCAGCCTTCTGAGTAGCTAGGACTATAAGGGCCCACCACCATGCCTGGCTAATTTTTTGTATTTTTAGTAGAGACGGGATTTCACTGTGGTGTCCATCTCCTTACCTTGTGATACGCACGCCTCGGCCTCCCAAAGTGTTGGGATTACAGGCGTGAGCCACCGCGCCCGGCCCTCTAAAACATTTTTAAAAGCCAGACATTGTGGCCCATGCCAGTAGTCCTAGGTATTCTGGAGGCTGAGGTGGGAGGATTGTTTGAGCCTAGGAATTCAAGGCTGTAGTGAGCTATGTTGGCACCACTGCACTCCAGCCTGATTGATAGAGTGAGACCCTATCTCAAACAAACAAACAAAAAAAGACAATGTAGATTTCCTTTAATAAATTGGGTGTCCCCCTAGTTAAGATGGTGTTTGGTAGATTCATCAAAGCTTGCCATTTAGGAGTATCCCTTAACATCACAACCCTTCACTTCCCTAGTTCAGAGACACACTAGCTGAATCTACATGTTACCTCAGTTTCAGAACTAGAGAGACAAGTGTGTGGAGAAGCACTGATTTATCTGAAACTTTCTATCTGAATTATTCTTTTCTTTTCTTTTCTTTTCTTTTTTTTTTAGACGGAGTCTCATTCTGTCTCCCACGGTGGAATGCAGTGGCTGATCTCGGCTCACTGCAGCCTCTGCCTCCCGGGTTCAAGTGATTCTCCTGCCTCAGCCTCCTGAGTGGCTGGGATTTCAGGTGTCTGCCACCATGCCTGGCTAATTTTTGTATTTTTAGTGGAGACTGGGTTTCACCATGTTGGTCAGGCTGGTGTGGAACTCCTGACCTCGTGATCCACCCACTTTAGCCTCCCAAAGTGCTGGGATTACAGGCATGAGCCACTGCATCTGGCCTTTTTTTTTTTTTTTTTTTTTTTTTTTGAGATGGAGTTTTGCTCTTGTTGTCCAAGCTGGAGTGCAATGGCGCAATCTCGGCTCACCGCAACCTCTGCCTCCCAGATTCAAGCGATTCTCCTGCCTCAGCCTCCAGAGTAGCTGGGATTACAGGCATGCGCCACCATGCCTGGCTAATTTTGTATTTTTAGTAGAGACGGGGGTTTCTCCATGTTGGTCAGGCTGTTCTCGAACTCCCAACCTCAGGTGGTCTGCCCCCCTCAGCCTCCCAAAGTGCTGGGATTACAGGCGTGAGCTACTGAGCCTAGCGTATCTGAATTATTCTGTTGCTGATAAGAAACAGAACTCAGGTAATGATATATACTAGAACCGAGTATTTGTGATTGAGATAGGCATTACCAACAGACTCAAAGAAGGGGAGAATATCCTTCTTTTCTTAAACAGGGATGGATGTATTTAGGGGCTCCATTGATCAAGTGCCACATTGCAGTTGTGTTTTACACAGAGTAGATCTTTACAGGTGGACATAGAAAGCAGAGATAGCCTAGCTTCCTTGGGCCTCTCAAAGCCCCTTCCAAGTAGGCCCATAGGACCTATAATCTGCACTGTTGTTGGTTTAAGTCTGCCGTCTCTGATTTCCCATACTCCAGACCGACAGTAGCACTGTGAGACCCACTCAAATGAGCAGAATTGCTTAGCCTGGGGATTTTCTGGAGAGTGAGTCCACAGACTTCATAAATTGCTAGGAACTCACATAGTCTTGGTAGTATGAAGTGGGAAAAGCCCTATAAATTTAAACAAAGATTCTTTTTCTCTCACTGGAAAAGGGGATACGAAGGCAGCTGCTGGCCTGGGTTCTAGTGTCCCGTGATGCCATCCAGGACTCAGCTCTGTTTTTCCATGCCACTGTCCTCAGCATTTGGGCATTTGTTTCCATAGTCACAAGATGTTCCAGTATCCCATCAGCATTGAAGGCAAGAAAAATAGGGCAAAAACTAGCTAATCTTGGTGGGAGACTATCTGGAACAAAACTTTCTTAGAAACCCCCAGCAGCCTTCAGCTTAACATCTCTTGTCACATCATGTCATGGAGCCATCCTAAGCTGCAGGGAAGCCTGGCAAAGATGTGATTACCGTGTCTGCTGCAGTTGCTGGCACAGCCCTGCACATCCTAAGGGAGGCCAATTCAGTGTTTTCAGATTAATGTTCCAGCAGCTCAGCTTTTCCTTCTACTGCCTACTGTCAGCAGAGCCCAGCAAATTAAATATAAGCTCGTCACCTCTGTGTCTGGACTCATACTGGTTCCCATAGCCAGGAAGGCTTCTCACCTATTTTTTGTGCCACAATTTGTTAAAGCCACCTCTGCTAACTGAGGTAGCCCTGTCAGAGGGGTGTGAACCACCACAGCAACTCCATCTTAAATGGGAGCTGGGTAAAATAAGGCTGAAAGCTACTGGGCTGCATTCCCAGGTGGTTAAGGCATTCTAAGTCACAGGATGAGATAGGAGGTCGGCACAAGATACAGGTCATAAAGACCTTGCTGATAACACAGGTTGCAGTAAAGAAGCCAGCTAAGACCCACCAAAACCAAGATGGCGATGAGAGTGATGTCCTTACTGCTACACTCCCACCAGCACCATGACAGTTTACAAATGCCATGGCAACATTGCGAAGTTATATGGTCTAAAAGGGAAGCATGAATAATCCACCCTTGGTTTAGCACATCATCAAGAAATAACCATAAAAATGGGCAACCAGCAGCCCCAAGGGTTGCTGTGTAGTAGCCATTCTTTATTCCTTTACTTTCTTAATAAACTTGCTTTCACTTTACAGACTTACGCTGAAGTCTTTCTCAATTCTCTTGGAATCTAGATCCTTTCCAGTAACAACGTTATCTGTACAAAAAGGCTTTTTCGCCGGGCGCGGTGGCTCAAGCCTGTAATCCCAGCACTTTGGGAGGCCGAGACGGGCGGATCACGAGGTCAGGAGATCAAGACCATCCTGGCTAACACGGTGAAACCCCGTCTCTACTAAAAATACAAAAAACTAGCCGGGCGAGGTGGCGGGCGCTTGTAGTCCCAGCTACTCGGGAGGCTGAGGCAGGAGAATGGCGTAAACCCAGGAGGCGGAGCTTGCAGTGAGCTGAGATCTGGCCACTGCACTCCAGCCTGGGCGACAGAGCGAGACTCCGCCTCAAAAAAAAAAAAAAAAAAAAAAACAAAAAGGCTTTTGGCCAGGTTTGGTGGTTTACGCCTATAATCCCAGCACTTTGGGAGGCCGAGGCGGGTGGATCATTTGAGGTCAGGAGTTCAAGACCATCCTGGCTAACATGGCAAAATCCCCGTCTCTACTAAAATATAAAAAGTAAATGGGCGTGGTGGCGGGTGCCTGTAATCCCAGCTACTTGGGAGGCTGAGACAGGAGAATCACTTGAACCTGGTAGGTGTAGGTTCCAGTGAGCCAGGATCATGCCACTACACTCTGGCCTGGGCAACAGGGCAAGACTTGTCTCAAAAAAAAAAAAAAAAAGGCCAGGCGCGGTGGATCCCAGCACTCTCGGAGGCTGAGGCGGGCGGATCACGAGGTCAAGAGATCAAGACCATGCTGGCTAACGCGGTGAAACCCCGTCTCTACTAAAAATACAAAAAATTAGCCGGGCGTGGTGGCGGGTGCCTGTAGTCCCAGCTACTTGGGAGGCTGAGGCAGGAGAATAGCGTGAACCCGGGAGGCGGAGCTAGCAGTGAGCTGAGATCGCACCACTGCACTCCAGCCTGGGTGACAGAGCGAGACTCCATCTGGAAAAGAAAAAAAAAAAGCTTTAAATGTAACTTTTTAGAGTTTTTCCTGGCTATTTCCAGTTTCTTCCGCCTTTGTATCTTCCCTAGTACATACAATTTCTTCTATGGTGTATGGTTTTCAGGAATTTAACAAGTATGAGAACCATAGGCATCAGTCTCAAAATATGGCAACTAACTTGCTGGTGTTTGCGTTTTAGATTTTGGGTTTTGTTGTTGTTGTTGTTGTTGTTATATGGTCTTGCTTTGTTACCCAGGCAAATGGTGCAGTGGCTCCATCAAGGCTCACTGTAGCCTGGGCTTCCTGGGCTCAAGTGATCCTCCCACCTCAGCTTCCTGAGTAGCTGGGACTACAGGCAAGAGCCACCATGCCCAACTAAGTTTTATATTTTTTCTAGAAGCAGGTTTTCACCAAGTTGCCCAGGCTGATCTCAGACTCCTGAGCTCAAGCAATCCACCTGCCTCAGCCTCCCAAAGTGCCAGGATTACAGACATGAGCCACCGTGCCTGGCCTTTGCTGGGGTTTTGAATTCTGAGAACCATTAGCTCAATTGAAGCTCTACCACTCATTCAGCTGCATCATCTACAATATGGGACAAAATCTACCTCATGAATTTCTTCATGGACCCAGGAGGATGTTGTTGCAAGTGTCTCCAAAACCACGTGGCATGAACCCTCAGAACAGCTTTCGTCTTCTCTTGTGCCCTCTGGCCCTTAACCCATAATTTGGCCTCCTTCAGAGCTCTGTTAAAGCCATGCCCTTGACTGGAACATAGGCCGGCAACCTTGTGTGGCCTTATCCGATGCACTGCCATCTGCCTGCATGTGGATACTATCCACCCTCCGCCTCCTCTTTCGTATCAGAGTGCCACCTCTCATAGTCCCTTTTCTGACTAGTTTTCTGACAGCTCTGCCCTTACTCAATCTAAGTGACTTTGAGCAAATGACTTCATTTCTCTTGAGGTTTTTTGACCAGTTTCTAAAACGCTTTTCTCCAGGGCCTAGTGTGAGGATTAAAATGAGGTGATGAATGCAAAATGTGCCTAGCGGACACTTACTACAGGTGAGTTCACTTACCCCTCTTGTTACCGAAAGGGTCCGCTCAGCCCAGTCTCCCTCTGTACTTCCTTCATCTCAGTGCTACCTCTGAGTCTCTCTCATTCCTTCCTGTTCTTGGAAGCCACCTGGAGAAAAGTGACTGATGACATCATGGACCCTCTAGCCAGACTGTTTAGCTTCAAATCTTGGTTCTCTCACTGGAACAAATTTGATATGAAACAAGTTGCTTTGCTTCTTTGTGCCTGAGTTTCTTCATTTGTAAAATGGGGATGCTAATTCATAGGATTAGAATGATGTTTAAGGGTGCGGCCATTGTACTATTGCTGAATGTGCCTTGAACTCCCAAATGTTTGAAAGGGAACACCATAATTTTCACTGTATCGTGTAAAAGTGATATCAAAGCAAAGACATTCCTGAACCACTGACATTATGTGACAGTAGCGCTGGGGCTGGACAGTGGGGAATGGAGGGGAACTCCTTGAGGTAAATTACCACCTCCTTCACTTTTTTTTCCTGAGATGGAGTCTCACTCTGTTGTCCAGGCTGGCCTCAAACTCTTGGGTTCAAATGATCCTTCCACCTCAGTCTCCCTAGTAGCTGGGACTACAAGTGCAAGCCATTGCACCCAGTCCTTCACTTTTGATATGCCTGGTGTCCAGTTCATAGTAGTTGCTCAACACCTAGTGGCATCCTGTGTTCTCATCCTGTTCTTTCCTGCTTTGCCCAGGACCTCATCTTGTGATGACAGGAGGTGCCAGATCTCCTTGCCTCAGATTCCCTGTCCTACTGTTTCTTCCTCACCACAGCCTGTAACTTCCTATAGCACAGCTCGGGCTCCTGCCTGGGGGTCACTTCAGGGATACCTGAAGGTCTCTTTCTGCCCTTCCTACTTAGCCTTTTTTTTTTTTTTTTTTTTAAATAGAGACAGTCTCACTGTGTTGCCCAGGCTGGTCTCAAACTCCTGGCCTCAAGTGATCCTCCCACCTGGGCCTCCCAAAGTGCTGCAATTACAGGCATGAGCCACCACAGCCAGTTTAGCTACTATTAATCCCTCCCTTATGCCCCATTTGTTCCACCACTGGATTCTCTGCCATCCCCTAAAAGGAGTCACCATTTCCTACCCTCAGAGCTTTGCTTCAGTCTCTTCTGCTGCCTAGAATTTTCTCCCTTCCAGTTTTAATGTGTCAACATCCTGGGCATCCCACACTGCCTCTCCATAGCCCTAACCTCCTCCCAGGGATTTCCTCTTGTGCCCCCAGTCTTCATTTCACACATGCTTACTGAGGGCATACTCTGGTCCCAGAAGCTTTCTTGTTTGAGCCCCATAGTAACTAGGCAAATCTGCAAGCGCATGTCTTTCATGACGTGTTCTTTGTTGACCGTTTTCTTTCCCCTACTGGATTGTAAGTACCTGTGAAGACAGGCCATGCATTATACAGGGTGTGGATTGTTCTAGGCGAACAATAAAGTCTGCTAAACAGAATGTTTGGTGACACATCCTTTCTAGGCCTGGCAACGACACCCAGGGCCTACTTCTTTCAAGGTGGGGAAGGCCTATTAACATAAGCCCAAGGTTCACAGGGCCTCAGCATCCTTGACCTCTGCGCCTTTATGGAGTGAGAGTTAAATAGTAGCCCGGGACGGGTGGGTTAGTTACTGGTCAAAGTCAATCCTCCAAGTCAACTTGGCCCAGCCTAAAGTAACCAAACCCATGCAGAAAACTTGCAATTTAAAAATTCATCTTCCCTTTTTTCCTGGGAAGGACCGGACAGAAATGCAGGCTCTGGGGTGGGAGTGGGGCTGCGACGGGAGGAGGCAGCGAAGTTCATTAGCCCCCTCATTTGGGGCAATAGGAATCCGTGTGGTGACAAACAATTGTCCTGGAGGATTTAGGGGGATTTGGCCAAGTGTCCCTGTGGGCCCCCAGCCTCCTCCTAATCCCGTCCACATTTCAGACTACTTAGGATCGCATTAAATGTCAAAGCCGGCGTTTAGGGAAATATCTACATTTCGTATGCATCGCTCGGATGAAAAGAAAAGCTGAAACGAACCTCGGAGCTTTTGGCGCGAGAGGCGCTCTGTGTGGTCCCGGGTGTGAATGGGAAGAGGGGGGCGGCGCCCCGGCGGCCTCCCCGCCCAGGAATGCAGGCCTTTCACATGTAGAAAATGCTAATGCTTTGTTCCTGCTTCGGCCTCCCGGAGGCGCGGAGGCGCAGAGGCGCCCGGCCGGATTGTCCCGGCCGCATTTGCATGTGAGCGGCCCCGGGCCCCCGTCCCCACCCGCGGCCCTCCCCCACCCCAGCACGGCTGGCCGCAGACTTCTGTCCTCGGGCTGGCCCGCAAACGTCCTCTGCCGTCATTTATTTTATCCCGGTTAAAGCCACAAATAGCTACTTTTTGGATGAATAGCCTTTCCCTGGGGTTGCCGGGCAGGTGAACATGTTTTACTCCATGCTTGAGACACTGATACACTGAGTTGTATCTGGAACAACAACCTCCGTTCCAGCGAGGAAGGGCACGGCGCTGGCTGAGCCATGACCCGCTCCAGCGTCACATTTATGTCCTGTGGCGAATACCCTGTGTTTGGCGTGACACTAGGGGCCCTAAACTACCCACTACGTGCTTCGTCTTCAGTGGCATCCAAGCGACCGCAGGTGGCGGGGCCGAAGGGGTAAGGGTATTTCATGCACATTTTACGGAAGGAGACAAAACCCAGAGAGTTGAGGGACCACCGGGGTTCCTCTCTGAGCACAGGCGCCCGAAGCGCAAATGCGCAGACTGACCCAGCGGCGCCAGGCGGACTTAATCGCGGGCGCAGCGCGAGGCTTGGGACCCAGAGCGCCACCTACCGGCGGCACGGTCGGCGCAGCGAGCCCCAGAAAGGCAAGGCACGCTGTCAAGCCCAGGGGCCCTTCACCAAGGAGCCCCACCCGCCCTCCAGCTGAGCCTCAGCTGTGGCCCACATCCGGGGCCCAGAGCGCGGCGGAAACGCCGAAACCCGGCCAGGGGGTACCCGCACGTCTCCTCCTGCCACCGCGGCGCTTGCTTTATTAACTCCGTTTCATTTTATTTCTTGAACTTTATTTTCAATCATTTCAGTTTATTTTGTTTTGTTTCATTTATTTCACTTTAACGTTTTATTTGATTTATGGTTTTACTAAATTAATTTTACTTCATTAATTTTTTTTTTTTTTTTTTTTTTTTTTGAGACGTAGTCTCGCTCTGTCGCCCAGGCTGGAGTGCAGTGGCGTGATCTCGGCTCACTGCAAGCTCCGCCTCCCGGGTTCACGCCATTCTCCTGCCTCAGCCTCCCGAGTAACTGGGACTACAGGTGCCCGCCACCTCGCCCGGCTAATTTTTTGTATTTTTAGTAGAGACGGGGTTTCACCGTGTTAGTCAGGATGGTCTCCATCTCCTGACCTCGTGATCCGCCCGTCTCCGCCTCCCAAAGTGCTGGGATTAGAGGCGTGAGCCACCGCGCCCGGCCCATTAATTTTACTTCATTAATTCTGTTTTCCCCATTATTTAATTAATTTTATTCTGTCTCAGTATTTGTTTCACTACTTTATTTATGGGTGAAGGTAAAGGGCGGATACCTTTTTTGTCTTATTTTTCGTTGCTGTTATTGTTTTTTGAGACGGAGTCTCGCTTTGTTGTCCAGGCTGGAGTGTAGTGGCGCACTGCAACCTCCGCCTCCCAGGTTCAAGTGATTGTCCTGCCTCAGCCTCCTGAGTGGCTGGGATTACAGGCGTGCGCCACCACACGTAGCTAATTTTTGTTTTTAGTGGAGACGGAGTTTCACCATGTTGGCCAGGTTGGTCTCGAACTCCTGACCTCAGGTGACCCACCCTCCTCAGCCTCCCAAAGTGCTGAGATTACAGGCGTAAACCACCACGCCCTGCCGGCCTCAGTCATATTTTTAAACCCCTTCCAGGTGCCTGCTCTAGGCAAGATGCCTTGCCCAGTGTACAGGGCAGAAATGAGGAGATGACCACATAGTCCTAGGCTCAAGAGCCCCAAGCCAAACTGACAAACGACAAAGACCCAATAATTCAAACCAGGCTCCATGGAGGAAGTGTCATTTCAGGTGGGCAGATACAAAGGGATAGGAGGCTGGTTCAGGTGCCTGGATAATAGGAGCCGTGTTCCAGATCAATACAAGGAAGGAGTTGTTCCATCACACTGTGGAGAGTCTCTTGTGCTGCAGCGAGCTGTCTGCAATTCGAGTTAGGCCAGGAAAGTCTCAGGTCTTGGCCCTGATGTGGTTTCCATGGGAGGGCCTTCAAGGTTGTGACATCCTCCCCCCATACCATGTACAATATGGTGTGTGTTATGTATTATTTTGAGGATAGGGGAAGATGATTCCCTATTTATTTGCTATCAGTTCTCTAGAAAGCACAATGAATTGCATTTCTGAATATTCACCTTACTTTCCCCCAACGTTTAATTTTAAAAAATATTAAGTATGGGGGCCGGGCGCGGTGGCTCAAGCCTGTAATCCCAGCACTTTGGGAGGCCGAGACGGGTGGATCACGAGGTCAGGAGATCGAGACCATCCTGGCTAACACGATGAAACCCCGTCTCTACTAAAAAATACAAAAAACTAGCCAGGCGAGGTGGCGGGCGCCTGTAGTCCCAGCTACTCGGGAGGCTGAGGCAGGAGAATGGCGTAAACCTGGGAGGCGGAGCTTGCAGTGAGCTGAGATCCGGCCACTGCACTCCAGCCTGGGCGACACAGCCAGACTCCGTCTCCAAAAAAAAAAAAAAAAAACAAAACATATATTAAGTATGTAGAAAAGATGGATGGCCGGGCCCGGTGGCTCACACCTGTAATCTCAACACTTTGGGAGGCCGAGGTGGGCGAATCACCTGAGGTCAGGAGTTCAAGAACAGCCTGGCCAACATGGCGAAACCTATCTCTACAAAAATACAAAAATTAGTTGGGCATGATGGTGGGTGCCTGTAATCCCAGCCACGCAGGAGTCTGAGACAGGAGAATTGCTTGAACCCCGGAGGCAGAGGTTGCAGTTAGCCAAGATCACACATTTGCACTCCTGCCTGGGCAACTGAGCAATACTCTGTCTCAAAAAAAAAAAAAAAAAAAAAAATGGAAAAGTCGCTTAATGAGCCTCTTTATGTCCTAGATCCACCAATTGATTCTTTGACAGCATTTACTGTAGCATGCTTCCTCTCTTTCACTCTCTCTCTCTCTCTCACACATACCCCTTTATGTATGTATGTATCTTTTCTTACTGAAAAAAAAATTTTTTTTGGAGTCTCGTTCTGTCACCCATGCACCACGGCCAGCTAATTTTTTTTTTTTTTTTTTTTTTTTTGAGACAGAGTTTCACTTTTGTTGCCCAGGCTGGAGTGCAATGGCGCAATCTCGGCTCACTGCAACCTCCACCTCCTGGGTTCAAGTGATTCTCCTGCCTCAGTCTCCTGAGTAGCTGGGATTACAGGCGCGCACCACGACGCCTGGCTAATTTTTGTATTTTTGGTCGAGACGGGGTTTCACCATGTTGACCAGACTGGTCTCGAACTCCTGACCTCAGGTGATTCGCCTGCCTCAGCCTCCCAAAGTGCTGGGATTACAGGCATGAGCCACCGGGCCCGGCCTCTACTGGACTTTTAAGAATGAATTTTGGGCTGGGCACAGTGGCTCACACCTGTGAGCAAGCACTTTGGGAGGCCAAGGCGGGCTGATCGCCTGAGTTCGGGAGTTCAAGACCAGCCTGGCCAGCACCGTGAAACCCTGTCTCTACTAAAAATACAAACATTAGCCAGGCATGGTGGTGGGAGCCTGTAATCCCAGCTACTCGGGAGGCTGAGGCAGGATAATCGCTTCAACCCGGGAGGCAGAGGTTGCAGTGGGCCCAGATCCCACCACTGCACTCCAGCCTGGGCAACAGAGTGAGACTCCCTCTCAAAAAAAACAATTGAGGCTAGGCACAGTTGCACACGCCTGTAATCTCAGCATTTTGGGAGGTTAAGACAGGCAGATCACTTGAGCTTAGGAGCTCAAGTCCAGCCTGGGAAACTTGGTGAAACTTTGTCTCAACCAAAAATATAAAAAATAAATAAAATTAGTTAGGCATGGTGGTGCACGCCTGTACTCCCTGCTACTCAGGAGACTGAAGTGGGAGGATCTGAAACCCAGGAGGCAGAAGTTTCAGTGAATCGAGATGGTGCCACTGTACTCCAGCCTGGGAGACAGAGCGAGACCCTGTCTTAAGAAAAAAAAAAAAAAGTCCGGGCCCAGTGGCTCACACCTGTAATCCCAGCACTTGGGAGGCCAAGGCGGGCAGATCACGAGTTCAGGAAATTGAGACCATCCTGGCTAACACGGTGAAACCCCGTCTCTACTGAAAATAAAAAAAATTGAAATTAGCCAGGCATAGTGGCAGGCGCATATGGTCCCAGCTACTCAGGAGGCTGAGGCAGTAGAACGGCATGAACCCGGGAGGTGGAGCTTGCAGTGAGCCAGGATCGCGCTACTGCAGTCCAGCCTGGGCAACAGCAAAACTCCATCTCAAAAAAAAAAAAAAGACTAATATCAAAATCCCCCTTCTAGGAAACTACATTTTCCTCTTAGATACTAAATGGAATGCCTTCCTGATGATTTGCTGTTGTATAGCTTCACTAGTTCTGAAGGCCACACGTCAAGATCAAGGTGCCAGCACGGTCAGGTTCTAATGGGGCTCTCTTCCTGGCTTATAGATGGCTGCCTTCTCCCTGTGTCCTCACTTAGCTAGAACTGGTTTCCCTCCCTCCCTCCCTCCTTCCCTTCCTTCCTTCCTTCCTCTCTCTTTCTTTTTCTTTCTTCTCTCTTTCTTCTTTCTCGCTCTCTGTCTTTCTCTCTTTCTCTCTCCTTTCCTTTTTCCTTTCCCTTTCCCTTTCCTTTCCTGACAGGGTCTCACTCCATCGCCCAGGTTGGAGGGCAGTGGCACGATCTCAGCTCACTGCAACCTCCGCCTCCTGGGTTCAAGCGATTCTCCTGCCTCAGCCTCCTGAGTAGCAGGGATTACAGGCAGGCACCACCACACCCCACTAATTTTTGTATTCTTAGTAGAGACGAGGTTTCACCATGTTGGCCAGGCTGGTCTCAAAACTCCTGGATTTAAGTGATCCACCCACCTTGGCCTTCCAAAGTGCTGGGATTACAGGTGTGAGCCACTGCACCCAGCTGGTATCTTTAAAAGTTTGCTCTTGCGGCCGGGCGCGGTGGCTCAAGCCTGTAATCCCAGCACTTTGGGAGGCCGAGACGGGCGGATCACGAGGTCAGGAGATCGAGACCATCCTGGCTAACACGGTGAAACCCCGTCTCTATTAAGAAATACAGCCGGGCGCGGTGGCTCAAGCCTGTAATCCCAGCACTTTGGGAGGCCGAGGCGGGCGGATCACGAGGTCAGGAGATCGAGACCATCCTGGCTAACATGGTGAAACCCCGTCTCTACTAAAAATACAAAAAACTAGCCGGGCGTGGTGGCGGGCGCCTGTAGTCCCAGCTACTCGGAGGCTGAGGCAGGAGAATGGCCTGAACCTGGGAGGCGGAGCTTGCAGTGAGCCGAGATCGCGCCACTGCACTCCAGCCTGGGTGACACAGCGCGAGACTCCGTCTCAAAAAAAAAAAAANGAGGCCGGAGAATGGCGTGAACCCGGGAGGCAGAGCTTGCAGTGAGCTGAGATCCGGCCACTGCAGTCCAGCCTGGGTGACGGAGCGAGACTCCGTCTCAAAAAAAAAAAAAAAGTTTGCTCTTGCTTTTCTATTTAGCTCCCAGCACTCCTGTCCCCACACTGCTTCCAAAACAATCCAATAAGGAAAGCACAAAGACATCCAAATTTCCCTTTGTAAAAATGGCATGTTTTCTAGGTTGAGAAACTCCAATTTCCATTTAATTATTGTGGCTTTCATTAGCGCTGAACACCAGAAAGGGAGGAATCTGGGAGATTTGGGAGGTGGCTGCAGATGCAGGCAATAGTCAAAACACTGGTTACAGGAGCCCTGTTAGGATGAGGAGATGCAGCACGGGGTTGAGAAGTGGTTAGTGTGGCTGCTCTTTCTTGATCTACATCTGGTGAAATGCAGGGTGGACAGCAGTCCTGAGGTGGGGATTAATCCATCATCATCTGGTGGGGGCAGATTTTTAAGGTCCTGTATCTCAGATAGGGTTAGGTTTAATGGCAGGACTGGAAAGAAGCATAGATCGGAAAGGTTGAAAAGAAGCCTTCGGCCAGGCACAATGGCTCACATCTGTAATCCCAGCACTTTGGGAGGCCTAGATGGGTGGATCACCTGAGGTCAGGGGTTCAAGACCAGTCTGGCCAACATGGTAAAACTCCATCTCTACTAAAAATACAAAAATTGGCCGGGCGCGGTGGCTCAAGCCTGTAATCCCAGCACTTTGGGAGGCCGAGACGGGCGGATCACGAGGTCAGGAGATCGAGACCATCCTGGCTAACACGGTGAAACCCCGTCTCTACTAAAAAATACAAAAAACTAGCCGGGCGAAGTGGCGGGCGCCTGTGGTCCCAGCTACTCGGGAGGCTGAGGCAGGAGAATGGCGTGAACCCGGGAGGCGGAGCTTGCAGTGAGCTGAGATCCGGCCACCGCACTCCAGCCTGGGCGGCAGAGCCAGACTCAGTCTCAAAAAAAAAAAAAAAAAAAAAAAAAAAAATACAAAAATTAGCCAGGCGTGGTGGTGCGTGCCTGTAGTTCCAGCTACTAAAGAGGCACAGGTGAGAGAATCTCTTGAACCTGCGAGGCAGAGGTTGCAGTTAGCTGAGATGGCACCATTGCACTCCAGCCTGGGCAACAGTGTGAGACTCCATTTCAGAAAAAAGAAAGTAAAGTGAAAAAGAAAGAAAGAAGCCTTCTTCCCGTGCCACACTAAGTGGTTGGGACAAGGAGCCTACTTGGACAAGATTCCTGCTGTCCCCCTAAGAAGATCAACACTAGCCACAGGCCCAGTGATGACACCGCCAGGCACATGAGTCCCACCAACACAGGCTTCTGTCACTCAAGTCAGGCAAAAGGTGGGTTATTTTCCATGGACTTTGGATTTTCACTTTGCTGCTTTCTAATTTCTTTGTGATGCATCCACGTGTATGCCTCCTCCTCCTCCTGGATAGCACTTCAGGGAAGGTGGGAAACATGTTCTCAGAACCAAACTACTGAGGTCCAATTCCCAGCCCTACTATTTCCTGTGTGACCTAGAGCAAGTTACTTTACCTCTCTCTGCTGCAGTTTCCTTTTTTTTGAGACAGGGTCTTGCTCTATCTCCCAGGCTGGAGTGCAGTGGTGCTTTCTATGTTGGCCCACTGCAACCTCCGCCTCCCGGGTTCAAGAAATTCTCGTGCCTCAGCCTCCCGAGTCGCTGGGATTACAGGCATGCACCACCACACCCAGCTAATTTTTGTATTTTTAGTAGAGATGGGTTTCACCATGTTGCCCAGGGTGTTCTCGAACTCCTCAGCTCAGGCAATTTGCCTGCTTCCGCCTCCCCAAGTGCTGGGATTATAGGCGTGAGCCACTGTGTCCAGCCAATTTCCTTATTTGTAAAACAGGATGATAATGATACAGACCCCTAGACCTGTTAACGAAGCTTAAATGAGGTTGTATTTGTGAAGCTCAAGAAACAGTCAGTCCCTAGTACTCAGTAAGTATTATACTAGCTCAGTGAAAGTTACATAAATTAAGTAAATGCAGAAGCTACCATCAATGCCATGTAGAACTCCTGTATCCAGACCTCCCTTGCAGACTTGGAAGGGAAGCAGGATGCGTTCTCGGAAAAGTCTTGAGCATTGGGATTAGACGCTCCTGGATTCAAATCCCAGCTCTGCTACTCCCTGGCTCCGTGAGCGTGTAAGCTTGGCCTCTGAACCTCAGCCCCCACACCTGTAAAATGAGAATACTGCTCACTTTGCAGGGCAGTGGTAAGGAAAAGAGTTTCCTTAGCTAAGGCTACACAGTAAATGGCCTCTGCTGTTGTCAGAGTGGTTCCTGAGGTTTTCTGGTTTTTGCCTATGAAAATCCAGTCCACTAGGGATGGCAGCTGCCACAGGTGTAAGGAGTGGGTAAGAGTGAACCTTCCCTGGCCTATACTTCCCCTGAATCCCCTGAAGTTTTCAGGCCTTCTTTCCCAGAATGGGGGGTGAAAAATAGGCTTTTTTCTTCCTTCTGGTTTTTCATAAGAACAGTTGTGGTTGGGCGCCGTGGCTCATGCCTGTAATCCCAGCACTTTCGGAGGCCGAGGCGGGCGGATCACAAGATCAAGAGATTGAGACCATCCTGGCCAACATGGTGAAACCCCATCTCTACTAAAAATACAAAAATTAGCCGGCTATGGTGGCAGGCACCTGTAGTCCCAGCTACTCTGGAAGCTGAGGCAGGAAAATTGCTTGAACCTGGGAGGCGGAGATTGCAGTGAGCGGAGATCGCACCACTGCACTGCAGCCTGGTGACAGAGCAAGACTCTGTCTCAAAGAAAAAAAAAGAGAGAGAGAACAGTGTGAAAAACTTTGAAAATCACAGGAGTGGTTTTGTGATCAAAACCCTGAAGTCACATGCAACCCCTCATTTGGCCTGTCAGCCCCTCACAGGCCCCAAAAGTGGGGCAGCTGTCGTGGAGCCCAGTATTGCTATGACAATTGTCCCTTCAACTAAGAGTCTGATGCTTTGTAGAACTCTTGAGTATAGGTTTTATCTATCTATCTATCTATCTATCTATCTATCTATCTATCTCTATCATCTATCATCTATCATTTTTTACTACAATCCAGGCTAGACTAATTAAAATAGAAAACAGGGGCCAGGCGCGGTGGCTCATGCCTGTAATCCCAGCACTTTGGGAGGCCGAGGCGGGTGGATCACAAGGTCAGGAGATCGAGACCATCCTGTGAATGGTGAAACCCCGTCTCTACTAAAAATACAAAAAATTAGCCGGGTGTAGTGGTGCGTGCCTGTAGTCCCAGCTACTCCGGAGGCTGAAGCAGGAGAATGGTGTGAACCCAGGAGGCAGAGCTTGCAGTGAGCCAAGATTGTGCCACTGCATTCCAGCCTGGGCCACAGAGCAAGACTCTGTCTCAAAAAAAAAATTAGAGAACAGGATTCTTGGAGGAGATGACAAGCTGTGGTCCCTCCTTCACTGATTCCTGCAGTAAAATTCATAGAACAAAAGTATTCAAGGCCAGGTGCGGTGGCTCATGCCTGTAATCCCAGCACTTTGGGAGGCCGAGGCGGGTGGATCACTTGAGGTCAGGAGTTTGAGACCAGCCTGACCAACATGGAGAAACCTCGTCTCTACTAAAAATACAAAAATTAGCAGGGCATGGTGGTGGGCGCCTGTAATCCCAGCTACTTGGGAGACTGAGGCAGGAGAATCACTTGAACCCAGGAGGCGGAGGTTGCAGTGAGGTGACATCCTGCCATTGTACTGTAGCCTGGGCACGAAACTCCATCTCAAAAAAAATAAAAAATAAAAAATAAAAAAAAGCACTTTGGGAGGCCAAAGCGGGCGGATCACCTGAGGTCGGGAGTTCAAGACCAGCCTGACCAACATGGAGAAGCCCCATCTCTACTAAAAATAAAAATACAAAATTAGCTGGGCGTGGTGGCACATGCCTGTAATCTCAGCTACTCAGGGGGCTAAGGCAGGAGAATTGCTTGAACCTGGGATGCAGGTTGCAGTGAGCTGAGATCGCGCCATTGCACTGCAGCCTAAGCAACAAGAGCAAAACTCCCTTTGAAAAAAAAAAAAAAAAAGGATTCAGCAGAAACAGATCGACATGGTTTTTTTCTTTTGTTTTGGAAATTTTAACCAGGTTTGGCTGTTCATGAAAACTTTTAATAGCTGAGTTTTTTCTGTGTTTTGTTTTGAGTGGGAGTGAAGTTCTGAAAGGGTCAGGAACAAATGGAAGAAAATGGAGCTAACGGGGGGCCTTGAGGCACAGTGAAGTGTTCTTAGGCCCACTGAGTCAAAGGCACAAGAATCAAATTGTAGAGAGTGAGGAGCTCAAGCCAGACAAAGCCAAAGTGGTAGATTTCCTTTCTTAGGGCAACTAGGTTTTCCTTTGCTATGAAGGAAGAGGGGCTTTAACATTTTTTATCTAAAATAGAGGTGAGTTTAGGGTGCCGTACGGCTGCATTTTTCACCTCTCAGAATCCCTTCTGCTTGAAAAAGGTCTTAATGAGGCCTAGTGGCCCTAACTCGACCTGCATGGTCAGTGTTTCTTTCTTTAGAGAGTGATTCTGCTGAATTAAAATTCAATTAATCCAACTTTAAAGGCAAGAAAAACTATTTGTGAAAAATCATTAAACAGCACATAAAACCTTTTGAGGAAGAGTGAATACTAGGAGAAGTACAGCCTGGCTTTTGTTAAGGTACTTTGGGCCCAATGAGTTAACTTTTTCAAGGAATTTTAACAAGATAGTGGTCAAAGTGGAATTTGTTCGTGTAGTTTATTTAAGGTTTTACAAGGCCCTGCAAAGAGTCCCTCCCCTAAGTCTGGAGAAGAGAGTTTGTAACAACGTGGTGAGAGGTAAAATCGTAGGGGGGCATTTTTAGACCTGGGAGAAAACAAAACAACTGGCCTAGATGCTTCAAAAATATCAGGGTCCTGGCCAGGCGCTTAAACACTTTATGGCAGGGCGCGGTGGCTCACACCTGTCATCCCAGCACTTTGGGAGGCGAGGCGGGTTGATCTTCTGAGATCAGAAGTTCGAAACCAGCCTGGCCAACATGGCAACCCCCCCCCCGCCCCGCCGTCTCTACTAAAAATACAAAAATTAGCTGGGCATGATGGCACTCGCCTGTAATCCCAGCTACTCGGGAGGCTGAGGCAGGAGAATCACTTAGAACCCAGGAGGCGGAGGTTGCAGTGAGCCCAGATCATGCCTTTGCACTCCAGCCTGGGTGACAGAGCAAGATTACATCTCAAAAAAAAAAAACAAAAAAAAAAAAAAACAGGGTCTTGAAAGACAAAGGAAGGCCAGAGAACTGCTACAGATGAAAGGAAACTGGGCCCGGAAAGTAGCTCACGCCTGTAATCCCAGCACTTTGGGAAGCCGAGGCAGGTGAATCACAAGGTCAGGAGTTCAAGACCAGCCTAGCCAACATGGTGAAACACTGTCTCTACTAAAAATACAAAAGAATTAGCCAGGCGTGGTGGCTGGCGCCTGTGATCCCAGCTACTCGGGAGGCTGAGGCCAAGAATTGCTTGAACCTGGGAGGCGGAGGTTGCAGCGAGCCAAGATTGCGCCACTGCACTCCAGCCTGGGTGACAGAGCAAGACTCCATCTCAAAAAAAAAAAAACAAAAAAAAAAAACTGCAGAGACTTGACAACTGAATGTAGCATGTGATCATGGATTGGATCCTGGGAAGGGAGAAACAAATTTGCCCAGAAAGGACAGATTTGGGACAACTGGTGAAACGTGAATCTAGTCTATGGATTAGATAATGGTAGTATATCAACATTTAATTTCCTGACTTTGAGAACTGTACTTTCGTTATGTAAGATAATGACCATGGTCTTAGGAAATGCACAAGGAAGTGATTAGACATAAAGGGGCATCACTGGAGCACCAGTTCACGCCTGTAATCCCAGCACTTTGGGAGGCTGAGGTGGGCAGATCACATGAGGTCATGAGTTCGAGAAATAGAAGGGCGTCATATCCACAAGTTTACTCCCAGATGGTTCAAGAAAAATAGTATACGTGTGTATAGATATATATACTCACACTTATACACACGTATTTACGTATCCCAACATATACATACTGTGTACATGTAACACATATATATAATATAAAGATATAGTAATATATATATAAATCTATGGGAGAGAAGAAGTGATAATGCAAATTGGGCAAAGTGTTAATATTTGGGGACTCTAGGTTAAGGATATATTGGGGTTATTTGTACTATTACAGTTTTTCTCTACATTTGAAATTATTTCAACATACAAGGTAAGGTAATAAAAAATTAAGTGAAACTAAATAAATTTAAGAAGAGATAAAAGCTTCAAAAAAAAGCCAGGCATGGTGGCTCATGCCTGGAATCCCAGCACTTCTGGAGGCTGAGGCAGGAGGATCATTTGAGGCCAGGAGTTCAAGACCAGGCTGGTCAACATAGTGAGACCTCATCTCTATTAAATAAACAAACAAACAAATAGGCTAGGCGCAGTGGCTCGCCTGTAATCCCAGCTCTTTAGGAGGCTAAGGCAGACGGATCACAAGATCAGGAGATCGAGACCATCCTGGCTAACACGGTGAAACCCCGTCTCTACTAAAAATACAAAAAATTAACCGGGTGTGGTGGCACACACCTGTAGTCCCAGCTACTCGGGAGGCTGAGGCAGAAGGGTCACTTGAACCAGGGAGGCGGAGGTTGCAGTGAGCGGAGATCGTGCCACTGCACTCCAGCCTGGGCGACAGAGAGATTCCGCCTCAAAAAAATAAATGAATAAATAAATAATAAACAAACAAATGAATAAATGAAAAGAAACCTTAAAAGAAAAAAAAAGAAAGAAAGAAAGAACAAAAAGGAGGTAGATAGGGAAACAATCTGTGACATTTTTTGATTTCCTCTTGCCCCATAATATACCAAGACAGGTGCTAATAGGCTACATATGAATCACCCCAAAGAGGTTTGTAACCAAACTAGGAAGACCTAAGGCACTTGCAGTAATTGAAAACCTGTGGTCATCCATGTGTCCAGCAGCCATCATTCAACAAAGAGTTAATGAAGACTTCTGGGCCGGGCGCGGTGGCTCAAGCCTGTAATCCCTGCACTTTGGGAGGCCGAGACGGGCGGATCACGAGGTCAGGAGATCGAGACCATCCTGGCTAACATGGTGAAACCCCGTCTCTACTAAAAAATACAAAAAACTAGCCGGGCGCGGTGGCGGGCGCCTGTAGTCCCAGCTACTGGGGAGGCTGAGGCAGGAGAATGGTGTAAACCCGGGAGGCGGAGCTTGCAGTGAGCTGAGATCCGGCCACTGCACTCCAGCCTGGGCGACAGAGTGAGACTCCGTCTCAAAAAGAAGAAGAAGAAAAAAAAGACTTCTGGTTCCCAGGCCAGAGTTTGTGATTTAGCTCCTGCCTCCAAGGAGCTGGCAGTTTTATGCAAGAAACCAACACACACAAAATTATTGCAGTGTCCACAAGAATTGTGATGGTAGCATAAACGTGGAAGTGTGCATCTCAGTCTGGGGAGGGAACCTGCCAGAAAAAACTTACTTCTCAGAACATGTGACACTGAAAGTAGTTTCTGAAGGCTGAGTAGGAGTCGTGAGCCATGGTAGACGAGACGGTCTGCAAAGCACAGAGATAGGAAACAGTATGCAACAGCCAAGCAACAAGGGCACATTAAGCAAAGTGGGTGCTGAAAAGCATCAGGCAGGAGTCTGGACAGGCGAGTCACCGCTGAAAGGCTTCGAAGAGGCTAGTTTGAGCTAGGATTTGAAGAAGGAGACTGCCAAGGATTCGTGAAAACCACGTATTATAGACAAACAGAGGCAAAGAGCACACAGGTCAGGAATGAGCAAATCCCGAGGCTGAGGGGATGGTAAACACTCTGGAGCCTGGGCGTCTGCACCAGGTGAGGTTGTGCAAGGTGTTTGCTTCTCACCTGAGCCTGCAGGCTTTCACATGAGGCCTCAGCCTATAGTCCCATGGTCAGGGTCAACCCAGGAAAACAGAAATGACTTCACATATTTATAACAGAGAAATTGAATGGGGGGATTTTGTTGGACAGGTGATAGAATCAAGAGGTCAGCTAGAGCAGGAAGCCGCTGCCACTTCTAGGCTGGAGGGTCAAGGGAGGAAGTGATGTTACCTGAACCCAGGGGTTGAGGTCACCTACTGGAAGCTGAAGCCACAACAGGTCTGTAACTGGAGCCATGGAAGAGATGCAGCCACTACTGAAGACGGGAGTTGCTACCCAAGGCAGAGGGAAGAGAGAATACCCTGGTTTTTCCCTTCTCATCCTCTAGTCAACTGTCATCCTCCTATTGGCTAAACCCAGCCAAAGCCAACTGACATAGGAACTGAGGGAGTATACCTGAGGATCAGCGTCGCTGTGATCCAGGACAGACCAGGGGAAGGGCTGGGAATGGATCTGAGGGCACCCAGACCCAGAAGCAGTCCATATGGGAGCTGTTTTCAGTCCCACACATAAATTGGGCAGTCTTTTCTGTCCATGTGTCAGCACTGACCCATTCAATCCCCCAGTGTTCTTCGGCTCAGGAAATGGTACCACCATACCTCCAGATGCTCACAAAAAATCTCTGGAGTCAACCCCACTCTCACCTTTTGACTTCTGTCTTTCATCCAATCCATCAACAAATCCTAAGGGCTCTATTTTGTTTTTGTTTGCTTGTTTGTTTGTTGTTGTTTTGAGACGGGTCTAGCTCTGTTGCCAGGCTGGAGTGCAGTGGCTTGTAAAATGGAGAAATCAAAAGTGCCATTTTCTGGCTATTTAGAACCATTATCGAGTTTGTATTGGGACCAAGCGGTGTTGCAGAAAAAAAGTAAGACGCTTAGATTTTAGGTCAGGCGAGAGTTGAAGAGGTTTAAGTTTTTGAGAACACAGGCTAAGGGAGAAGAAGGAGGAATGGAGGGTGGAAGGTTGCCCATAGTGAAGGAGGCAAGCCCAGAGAAAAGACAGGGTAAAGACATGGAGAAGCGGGTGTAGTGAGCAGCCCTGGGCTGCAATGTGGGTGAGCAGCCAAAGCAGGCGTCCCACAATTGACTTGCCACCAAGGGAATGTGGGTGAATGACCAAGGCAGGTGTCCCTGCAGTGATCAGACACCAATAGAGTGTGAGTGAATAATCAGGCAGGCGTCCCCGCGGTGATTAAACACCAAGGGGGCCGGGCGCGGTGGCTCAAGCCTGTAATCCCAGCACTTTGGGAGACCCAGATGGGCGGATCACAAGGTCAGGAGATCGAGACTGTCCTGGCTAACACGGTGAAACCCCGTCTCTACTAAAAACTACAAAAACTAGCCGGACGAGGTGGCGGGCGCCTGTAATCCCAGCTACTCGGGAGGCTGAGGCAGGAGAATGGCGTAAACCGGGGAGGCACAGCTTGCAGTGAGCTGAGATCCGGCCACTGCACTCCAGCCTGGGCGGCAGAGCAAGACTCCGTCTCAAAAAATATATAAATAAATAAATAAATAAATAAATAAATAAATAAATAAAAAACACCAAGGGAAGACTGTCTTCCTGAGTCCGTGACCGGCGCTGGAGTTTTGGGTCCACGATAAAATGTGTCTCCTTTGTCTCTACTAGAGAGGAAAAAGAACTGCAATTGGAAGGTCAGGGAGATTGAAGGGTAGCTAGAGAGGCTGGAGAAGAGAGTAAAAAGACCGCTTACCCGATTTGAAATTGGTGAGATGTTCCTTGGGCTGGTTGGTCTGAAGACCCGAGGTCATAGGTGGATCTCCTCACAGAGTGAGGGCGAGGACAGGGGACTGGTCTCCCAAAGGAGTCCTCCTGTCCCGGGTCTTCGGCACCAAATGTCACACGCGTCTGTGTAAAGAGACCACCAAACAGGCTTTGTGTGAGTAACAAGGCTGTTTATTTCACCTGGGTGCAGGTGGGCTGAGTCCAGAAAGAGAGTCAGGGAAGGGACATGGGGTGGGGCCATTTTATAGGATTTGGGTGGGTAGTGGAAAATTACAGTCAAAGGGGGTTTTTCTCTTGCGGGCAGGGGCGGGGCGTCACAAGGTGCTCAGTGGGGGAGCTTCTGAGCCAGGAGAAGGAATTTCACCAGGTTCATCGCTCAGTTAAGGTGGGGCAGGAACAAATCACAATGGTGGAATGTCATCAGTTAAGGCAGGAACTGGCCATTTGCACTTCTTTTGTGATTCTTCACTTGCTTCAGGCCATCTGGACAAATACGTGCAGGCTTGGGCTCAGAGGCCTGACACAATTCTCCTGCCTCAGCCTCCTACGCAGCTGAAATTACAGGCATGCGCCACCATGCCCAGCTAATTTTTGTATTTTTATTTTTTATTTTTTTGGTTTTTTGAGACCGAGTTTTGCCCTTGTTGCCCAGGCTGGAGTGCAGTGGCACGATCTCGGTTCACCGCAACCTCCGCCTCCCGGGTTCAAGCGACTCTCCTGCCTCAGCCTTCCTGAGTAGCTGGGATTACTGGCATACACCACACACCCATCTAATTTTGTATTTTTAGTAGAGACAGGGTTTCCCCATGTTGGTCAGGCTGGTCTCGAACTCCCGACCTGAGATGATCTGCCCACCTCGGCCTCCCAAAGTGTTGGCATTACAGGCATAAGCCACTGTGCCCGGCCAATTTTTGTATTTTTAGTAGAGACAAGGTTTCACCATGTTGGCCAGGATGGTCTCAATCTCCTGACCTCATGATCCACCCGCCTTGGCCTCCCAAAGTGCTGGGATTACAGGCATGAGCCACAGCGCACGGCAAGGGCTCTACTTTAAAAACATTATGTATTTCATTAGTTTGAAGAAGCACATTTTTCTTTTTCTTTTCTTTTTTTTTTTTTTTTTTTGAGACGGAGTCTTGCTCTGTGCCCCAGGCTGGAGTGCAGTGGCGCGATCTCAGCTCACTGCAAGCTCCACCCCCCCTTCACGCCATTCTCCTGCCTCAACCTCCCAAGTAGCTGGGACTACAGGCGCCTGCCACCTCGCCCCGCTAATTTTCTTGTATTTTTAGTAGAGACAGGGTTTCAACGTGTTAGCCAGGATGGTCTCGATCTCCTGACCTCGTGATCCGCATGTCTCGGCCTCCCAAAGTGCTGGGATTACAGGCTTGAGCCACCGCGCCCGGCCGTCTCTTTCTTTTTTTTTTTTTTTTTTTTTGAGATGGAGTCTCGCTCTGTCGCCCATGCTGGAGTTCAGTGGCGCCATCTCAGCTCACTGCAAGCTCCGCCTCCCGGGTTCACGCCATTCTCCTGCCTCAGCCTCCCAAGTAGCTGGGACTACAGGCACCCACCACCACACCTGGCTAATTTTTTGTATTTTTAGTAGAGACAGGATTTCACCATATTAGGCAGGATGGTCTCGATCGCCTGACCTCGTGATCCGCCTGCCTCGGCTTCCCAAAGTGCTGGGATTACAGGCGTAAGCCACCATGCCTGGCAAAGAGGCACATTTTTCACTTGACATTTCTGAATTTGGGATGAAGTTTTCAGAGGACTAAACTAGTGGAGTTTTTCTTTGTGTGGCGGTAATAATGGTATATGCTTCAATTATTTATTGCTGCTTAACAAACCACTTGAGAACTGAGCTGCATAAAACAACCACCATTTTACCTTGCTCACAGGTTTTGTGGGTCTGGAATTGAGAGAAGGCACAGCAAGAAATATTTGTCTCATCTTCACAATGCCTGGAGTCTTAGCTGATGGCTGGGATGACTGTAAGGGCTGGAGGCTAGAGTCATCTGGAGAGGAGTCACTCTCAAGTCTGGCTCCTTGGTTGGGATGACATGAATAGCTGGGGGCTCACTGGCTGGCTATCTATCTATCTATCTATCAATCATCTATTGTTATATATTCTCGGAACTTCTCCATGTGGACTCTCCACATGGCCTCTCTATTATGGCAGCTCATGGTTCTGAGGGCCAGTGTCCCAGCTTCTTATTCCGATTGGACTGCTATAATAAAATACCGTAGACTAGGTAGCCTGTAAACAACAGTTTACCTTTCTGAAGGCTAGGAAATTGAAGATAAAGTACCAGTAGATTTGGTTTCTGGTAAGGGCCTGTTTCTTCATAGAAGGCATCTTCTCGCTGGGCGGGTGGCTCACGCCTGTAATCCCAGCACTTTGGGAGGCCAAGGTGGGTGGATCACGAGGTCAGGAGTTTGAAACCAGCCTGATCAACATGATGAAACCCCGTCTCTATTAAAAATCCAAAAACTGGCCAGGAGCAGTGGCTCACGCCTGTAATCCCAGCACTTTGGGAGGCTGAGGCGGGCGGATCATGAGGTCAGGAGATCGAGACCATCCTGGCTAACACCGTGAAACCCCATCTCTAATAAAAAAAAAGTACAAAAAATTAGCTGGGCGCGGTGGCAGGCGCCTGTAGTCCCAGTTACTCGAGAGGCTGAGGCAGGAGAATGGCGTGAACCCAGGAGGTGGAGCTAGCAGTGAGCCGAGATCGCGCCACGGCACTCCAGCCTGGGCGACAGAGCGAGACTCCGTCTCACACACACAAAAAAAAAAAATCCAAAAATTAGCCAGGTGTGGTGGCACGTGCCTGTAATCCCAGCTACTCAGGAGGCTGAGACAGGAGAATCGCTTGAACCTGGGAGGCGGAGGTTGCCGTGAGCCAAGATTGCACCATTGCACTCAGCCTGGGCGACAGACAGAGTGAGACTCCATCTCAAAAAAAAAAAAGAAGGCATGTTTTCTTTTTTTTTTTTTTTTTTTTTTTGAGACAGAGTCTTGCTCTGTCGCCCAGGCTGGGGTGCAGTGGCCGGATCTCAGCTCACTGCAAGCTCCGCCTCCCAGGTTTAGACCATTCTCCTGCCTCAGCCTCCCGAGTAGCTGGGACTACAGGCGCCCGCCACCTCGCCCGGCTAGTTTTTTGTATTTTTTAGTAGAGACGGGGTTTCACCGTGTTAGCCAGGATGGTCTCGATCTCCTGACCTCGTGATCCGCCCGTCTCGGCCTCCCAAAGTGCTGGGATTACAGGCTTGAGCCACCGCGCCCGGCCAGAAGGCATGTTTTCGTTGTAACCTCACAGGGCAGAAGGGGTGAGGGATCTCCCTGGGGTGTCTTATAAAGGCACTAATTGATCATGAGGGCTCCATTCTGATGATCTGATCACCTCCCAAAGGCCCCACCTCCTAATATCATCACCTTGGGTGTTAGGATTTCAACATATGAATTTTGTGGAGACACACATTCAGACAATAGCACCCAGTGAGCAAGACGAAAGTTTGCCTCGGAAGTCACATCACATCACTTCCATTGTACTCTGCTGCTTGAAGCAGTCATAAGCCCACCCAAATTTTAGGGGAAGGCACACAGACCCCTCACCTCTCCATAAGAAGAGTGTCACAGCCGGGCACAGTGGCTCACGCCTGTAATCCCAGCACTTTGGGAGGCCGAGGCGGGCGGATCACGAGGTCAGGAGATCAAGACCATCCTGGCTAACATGGTGAAACCCTGTCTCTACCAAAAATACAAAAAATTAGCCAGGCGTGGTGGCGGGCACCTGTAGTCTCAGCTACACGGGAGGCTGAGGCAGGAGAATGGCGTGAACCCAGGATGCGGAGCCGGCAGTGAGCCGAGATTGTGCCACTGCACTCCAGCCTGGGCGACAGAGCAAGACTCCGTCTCCAAAAAAAAACCCAAAAAACAAAAAAGAAGAGTGTCAAAGAATTTGGGGCTATGTTTTAGAACTGCCACAGTGTATCTTAAAATTAGTGGAGTCTTTAGAGTCCACAAAATATGGTATCTTGAATTTGAGCACCCCTCACAACCTCTACTGCTAACACCCTGGTCCAAGCTATAATCACCATCCATCTGCCTCAGTGATTCCACTCCATTTCTCCTAGGCACCCTCACCATCTATTCTCTACATAGTAGCCAGAGTGATCCTTATAAAGCATAAATCATGGCCGGGCATAGTAGTTCATGACAGTAATCCTACCACTTTGGGAAACCGAGGCACGTGGATCACTTGAGATCAGGAGTTCAAGACCAGCCTGGGCAACATGGTGAAACCCTGTCTCTACTAAAAATACAAAAATTAGCCAGGCGTGGTGACTCATGCCTGCAGTCTCAGCTACTTGGCGGGGCTGAACCTGGGAGGTGGAGGCTGCAGTGAATCATGCCACTGCATTCCAGCCTGGAGAACAAAGTGAGACCCTGTCTCAAAAAAACAACAATAAAGCCCACAAACAGGCCGGGCGTGGTGGCTCACGCCTGTAATCCCAGCACTTTGGGAGGCCGAGGCAGGCAGATCACCTGAGGTCAGGAATTTGAGACCAGCCTGGCCAACATGATGAAACCCTGTCTCTACTAAAAATACAAAAATTAGCCGGGCATGGTGGCGGGCACCTGTAATCCCAGCACTTTGTGAGGCAGGCAGATTCCCTGAGGTCAGGAATTTGAGACCAGCCTGGCCAACGTGATGAAACCCCGTCTCTACTAAAAATACAAAAATTAGCCGGGCATGGTGGGGGGCACCTGTAATCCTAGCTACTTGGGAGGCTGAGGCAGGAGAATCGCTTGAACTCAAGAGGCGGAGGTTGCAGTGAGCCAAGATCATGCCATTGCACTCCAGCCTGGGTGACAAGAGCAAGGCTCCATCTCAAAAAAAAAAAAAAAAAACCCATAACAAACAAAAACACTGAAATGATATCATAGACTGCCTTGATCTTAATCTTCTATCAACTTCTTATCACCCAGAAGAAAATCCAAAGTTCTAACTTGGACTTATAAGGCCCTATATAATCAAACCCCTGACTTTATAGCTGACCTTACTTCCTGGCAGTTTACCCGCCTGTTCATTCCATTGTTTCACTGGCAACATTGCTGTTTCTCAAAGGAATCTATCATATTCATACCTCAGGGTGTTTTTTTTTTTTTTTTTTTTTTTTTTTTTTTTTTTTTTTTTTTTTGAGACGGAGTCTCGCTCTGTCGCCCAGGCTGGAGTGCAGTGGCCGGATCTCAGCTCACTGCAAGCTCCGCCTCCCGGGTTCACGCCATTCTCCTGCCTCAGCCTCCCGAGTAGCTGGGACTACAGGCGCTCGCCACCTCGCCCGGCTAGTTTTTTGTATTTTTTAGTAGAGAGGGGGTTTCACCGTGTTAGCCAGGATGGTCTCGATCTCCTGACCTCGTGATCCACCCGTCTCGGCCTCCCAAAGTGCTGGGATTACAGGCTTGAGCCACCGCGCCCGGCCCCCTCAGGGTGTTTTAATTTGTGGTTCCCTCTTTCTGTTACACTTCTCACCTAGATATCTACATAGATATCTTTCACCTCATTCTGGTCTCTACTCAGATGTCATCTCTTCAGACAGGCCTTCCTTGACCTCTCCATCCAAAAACAGCACACTCAACTCTATCACTCTGTCCCCACGCCTAGCATGGCTTTGCTGTGCTTTGCTTTACAGCACTGATCACAAAAGGCTAATCTGCTCCACATTCATTTACATGTGCATTGTCTGTCTCCACCTACAAGGCTGGGACTGTTTTGCTCACTGCTGCTTTCCCAAAGCCTAGTATATGGTAGGTGCTCAATAAATACTAATTGAATGAATTCACTTATTGCCTCATTTCCTCACTGTGTAACCTCAGGCAAATCACTTCTCAGGGCAGTTGGCAAGCAGACTGGTGGATGGCTGTTCCCGCAGGGTCTCACTCACATAGTTGTTAGTTGGCCAGCTGTCTGTGGGGAGATGGAGGTAACAGAGCCACATGTCTTTCATCCACCAGCAAAGTAGCCCAGGTGATCACATAGGTTGAATAGCAGCAAGAAGGCAAGCTCCACATTCTCTTCCGCTTGTGTCATGTTTGCTATTGTTCCATTGGCCACAGCACGTCATGTGGCCCTTCTCAGAGTCATGGTGAGAGGGCACAGTCAAAAGGCAAGCATACAGGGAGGCGTGAACAAATCGGGGGCCACGATTACAACAGTCTACCCCAACAGCTAATTTCAGAAGAGAGTACTAGCTTAAGTGCAGCAAAGGTGGGAGGTGGCAAGGAGGAAAAACAACTTCTGACCCAGTGTTCTGGAAAAGCAGGGGACTTAGAGTCACTTTTCTTTTCTTTTTTTTTTTTTTTTGAGACGAAGTCTCGTTCTTGTCCCCCAGGCTGGAGTGAAGTGGTGCGATCTCGGCTCACTGCAAGCTCCGCCTTCCGGGTTCACGCCATTCTCCTGCCTCAGCCTCCCGAGTAGCTGGGACTACAGGCGCCCGCCACCTCGCCCGGCTAGTTTTTTTTTTTTGTATTTTTTAGTAGAGACGGGGTTTCACCGTGTTAGCCAGGATGGTCTTGATCTCCTGACCTCGTGATCCGCCCGCCTCGGCCTCCCAAAGTGCTGGGATTACAGGCTTGAGCCACCGTGCCCGGCCTGTATTTTTTGTAGAGAGGGGTTTTGCCATGTTGCCCATGTTAGTCTCAAACTCCTGGGCTCAAGTGATCTGCCCTCCTCGGCCTCCCAAAGTACTGCGACTACAGGTGTGAGCCTCCATTACAGCCTAATATCTGTTTTGTTTTGTTTTTTTTTTTTTTTTAACTTATTTATGTATGTATGTATGTATGTATTTATTTTTGAGACAGAGTCTCGCTCTGTCGCCCAGGCTGGAGTGCAGTGGCGCGATCTCAGCTCACTGCAAGCTCCGCCTCCCGGGTTCACGCCATTCTCCTGCCTCAGTCTCCCCAGCAGCTGGGACTACAGGCGCCCGCCACCTCGCCCAGCTAATGTTTTGTATTTTTAGTAGAGACGGGGTTTCACCGTGTTAGCCAGGATGGTCTGGATCTCCTGACCTCGTGATCCGCCTGCCTTGGCCTCTCAAAGTGCTGCGATGACAGGTGTGAGCCACCGCGCCCGGTCCTATTTTTTTGCTTTTTAATAGTAGCCATTTTGCCCGGGCGCGGTGGCTCAAGCCTGTAATCCCAGCACTTTGGGAGGCCGAGATGGGCGGATCACAAGGTCAGGAGCTCGAGACCATCCTGGCTAACACGGTGAAACCCCGTCTCTACTAAAAATACAAAACATTAGCCCGGCGTGGTGGCGGGCGCCTGTAGTCCCAGCTACTCGGGAGACTGAGGCAGGAGAATGGCGTGAACCCGGGAGGCGGAACTTGCAGTGAGCCGAGATGGCGCCACTGCACTGTAGCCTGGGTGACAGAGCGAGACTCCGTCTCAAAAAAAAAAATAGTAGCCATTTTGATCGACGTGAGATGGTATCACACTGTGGCTTTGATTTGCATTTCTCCAATGATTAGTGATGTTGAACATTTTTTTTTTTTTTTTTTTTGAGACGGAGTATTGCTCTGTGGCCCGGGCTGGAGTGCAGTGGCCGGATCTCAGCTCACTGCAAGCTCCGCCTCCCGGGTTCACGCCATTCTCCTGCCTCAGCCTCCCGAGTAGCTGGGACTACAGGCGCCCGCCACCTCGCCCGGCTATTTTTTTGTATTTTTTAGTAGAAACGGGGTTTCACCGTGTTAGCCAGGATGGTCTCGATCTCCTGACCTCGTGATCCGCCCGTCTCGGCCTCCCAAAGTGCTGGGATTACAGGCTTGAGCCACCGCGCCCGGCGTTGAACATTTTTTAATGCTTGTTTGCCATATGTATGTCTTCTTTTGAGAAGTGTCTGTTCATGCCCTTTGCCCATTTTTTTAATGGGGTTGTTTGTGTTTTGCTTGTTGATTTGTTTAGGTTCCTTATAGGTTCCCGATATTAGATCTTTGTCAGATGTATGGTGTGCAAATATTTTCTTCCATTCTGTAGACTATCTGTTTACTTTTTTTTTTTTTTTTTTTTTTTTTT
>NC_037669.1:179390245-179486635 GCF_003255815.1 Theropithecus gelada
TTTTGAGACGGAGTCTCGCTCTGTCGCCCAGGCTGGAGTGCAGTGGCCGGATCTCAGCTCACTGCAAGCTCCGCCTCCCGGGTTCACGCCATTCTCCTGCCTCAGCCTCCCGAGTAGCTGGGACTACAGGCGCCCGCCACCTCGCCCGGCTAGTTTTTTGTATTTCTTAATAGAGACGGTGTTTCACCGTGTTAGCCAGGATGGTCTCGATCTCCTGACCTCGTGATCCGCCCGTCTCGGCCTCCCAAAGTGCTGGGATTACAGGCTTGAGCCACCGCGCCCGGCCGACTATCTGTTTACTGTGTGATAGTTTCTTCTGTGTGCAGAAGCTTTTTGGCCTAATTAGGTCCCACTTGTCAACTTAGGCTTTTGTTACAATTGCTTTTGTAGTCTTTGGCATGAAATCTTTGCCAAGGCCTGTGTCCAGAATGGTATTTCCTAGGTTTTCTTCTAGGGTGTTTATAGTTTTGGGTTTTATATTTAAGTCTTTAATCCATCTTGAGTTGAGAAGGAAGGATCCATTTTCATTCTTATGCATATGGCTAACCAGTTATCCCAGCACTATACATTGAATGGGGAGTCCTTTCCCATTGCTTGTTATTATCAACTTTGTCGAAGATCAGATAGTTGTAGATGTACAGCTTTATTTCTAGGTTTTCTATTCTGTTCCATTGGTCTATGTGTCTGTTTTTGTACCAGTACCACACTGTTTTGGTTACTGTAGCCTTGTAGTACTGTTTGAAGCAGGGTAGTATGATGCCTCCAGCTTTGTTTTAAAAGCACTATCTCATTTAATTTTCATAATCACCCAGAGCACTAGGTTCCATTTTCTTTTTTCTTTTTTTTTTTCCTGAGACGGAGTCTCGCTCTGTCGCCCAGGCTGGAGTACAGTGGCCGGATCCCAGCTCACTGCAAGCTCCGCCTCCCGGGTTCCCGCCATTCTCCTGCCTCAGCCTCCCGAGTAGCTGGGACTACAGGTGCCCGCCACCTCGCCCGGCTATATTTTTGTATCTTTTAGTAGAGACGGGGTTTCACCGTGTTAGCCAGGATGGTCTCGATCTCCTGACCTCGTGATCCGCCAGTCTCGGCCTCCCAAAGTGCTGGGATTACAGGCTTGAGCCACTGCGCCCGGCCCTAGGTTCCATTTTCATCTCTTTTTTTTTTTCTTTTTTATTTTTGAGATGAAGTCTTGCTTGTTGCCCAGGCTGGAGTGCAGTGGTGCAATTTTGGCTCATTGCAAACTTTGCCTCCTGCATTCAAGTGATTCTCCTGCCTCAGCCTCCCAAGTAGCTGGGATTACAGATGTGCACCACCATGTCCAGCTAATTTTTGAAATTTTTGTAGAGATGGGGTTTCACCATGTTGGCCAGGCTGTTCTCAAACTCCCAACCTCAAGTGATCTGCCTGCCTCAGCCTCCCAAAGCTGGGATTACAGGTGTGAGCCACTACTCCTGGTCACAATCTTGAGCAACAAGAACAAACCTGGAAGCATCACACTACCTGATTTCAAAATATACTGCAAAACTATAGTAATTAAAACAGCATAGTATTGGCATAAAACAGATACATAGATCAATGGAACACAATATAAAGCCCAGATATAGATCCATGTATTTATGCTCAATTAATCTGCAACAAAGGTGCCAAGAGCACACAATGGGAGAAGGACAGTCTCTTCAATAAATTGTGTCAGGAAAAGTGAATGTTTGCAGGCAGAAGAATGAGATTAGATCTTTACAGCACACACAGAAATCAACTAAAAGTGGATTAAAGACTTAAAATATAAAACCAAAAACTGCAAAACTACTAAGAAGAAACGGGGAAAAAGCTTATTCACATTGGTCTGGACAATGATTTTTTTTGGGTATGACCCCAAAACCACAGGCAACAAAAGCAAAAATAGACAAATGGGATTGCATCAAACTAAAAAGCTTCTGCACAGCAAAGGAAATCAACGACAGAGTTGAAGAGAACCTATAGCATGGGAGAAAATATTTGCAAACCACACATCTGATAAGAGTTAATATCTAAGATATATAAGTAACTCAAGTAGCTCAACAGCAAGAAAACAAATAACCCAATCAAAAAATGAGCAAAGAGGCCAGGCACAGTGGCTCATGCCTGTAATCTCAGCATTTTGGGAGGCTGAGGTGGGTGGATCACCTGAGGTCAGGAGTTCGAGACCAACCTGACCAACACGGTGAAACCCTGTTTGTACTAAACATACAAAATTAGTGGGCGTGGTGGCACATGCCTGTAATCCTAGCTACTCGGGAGGCTATGGCAGGAGAATCGTTTGAACCCAGGAGGTGGAGATTACAGTGAGCCGAGATTGCACCATTGCACTCTAGCCTGGGCAACAAGAGCAAAATTACATCTCAAAGAAAAAAAAAGCAAAGAGCCAGGTGCAGTGGTGTATACCTGTAGGCCCTCCTACTTAGGAAGCTGAGGTGAGAGGATTGCTTGAGTCCAGGAGTTTGAGGCAGACCCAGGCAACATAGGGAGACCTCATTTCTAAAACAATAAAAATAAAAAATTTAACGGGCAAAGGACTCAAATAGATATACCTCAAAAGAAGACATATAAATGGCCAATAGGTGTATGAAAAAATGTTCAACATTGGCCGGGCATGGTGGCTCACGCCTGTAGTCCCAGCACTTTGGGAGGCCAAGGCAGGTGGATCATGAGGTCAAGAGATTGAGACCATCCTGGCCAACATGGTGAAACCCCGTCTCTACTAAAAATACAAAAATGAGCTGGGCATGGTGGCACATGCCTGTAGTCCCAGCTACTCGGGAGGCTGATGCAGGAGAATTGCTTGAACCCGAGAGGCGGAGGTTGCAGTTAGCCGAGACTGTGCCACTGCAGTCCAGCCTGGTGAGGTGAGTGAGACTCCATATTAAAAAAAAAAAAGAAAGAAAGAAAAATACATCACCACTCATCAGGGAAATGCAAGTCAAAAGCACAATAAGGTATCACCTCACACTTGTTAAAATGGCTATGATCAAAGAGACAAAAGATAACAAAGATGGGAACCCTTGTATACTATTGGAGGGATTATGAGTTGGTAGAGCTGTTACGGAAAACAGTTATGGTGGTTCCTTGAAAAATTAAAAATAGAACCACAGGCTGAGCGTGGTGGCTCATATCTGTAAGCCAAGCATTTCGGGAGGCCAAGGCAGAAGAATTGCTTGAGTCCAGGAGTTTGAGACCAGCCTGGGAATCACAGTGAGACCCTATCTCTACAAAAAATAAAAAATTAGCAGGGCCTGGTGGCCGCACCTGTAGTCCTAGCTCCTCGGGAGGCTGAAGTTACAGAGTGAGACCCTGTCTCAAAAAAACCAAAAGAACTACCATATGATCCAGCAATCCCATTTCTGGCTATATCTTCATAGAAAACGAAATCAGTATGTTGAAGCGGTATCTGCACTTCCATGTTCATTGCAGCATTATTCACAATAGCCAAGATATGAAATCAACCTACGTGTCTGTGGAAGGATAAATGAATTTTTAAAATGTGGTATATCCAGAGAATGGAATATCATGGAGCCTCAAAAAGGAAGGAAATGTGGTCATTTGGAACATGGATGAAGTTGGACGACATGCTAAATGCAATAAGCCATAATAAATGAAATAAGCCATTATGCTAAGTGAAAATATAAAGACAAATATTGCATGATGTCATTTATATGTGGAATCTTAAAAAGCTGAACTCATAGAAGCAGAATGTAGAATGATAGCGGCCAGGGACTGGTGGGTGGAGGAAATGGGGAGCTACCGGTCAGTTATTATTACACAGCTGTTTTAGTCATGCAAGATGAATAAATTCTGGAGATCTAATATACGGCAATTATAGTTAATAATACTGTATTGTACAGTTGAAATTTGCTAAGAGAGTAGTTTTTTTTGGGGGGGGGTTGGAGGGTGAACTGAGTCTCGTTCTGTCACCAAGCTGGAATGCAGTGGCACAATCTCGGCTCACTGCAACCTCCACCCCTGTGGTTCAAGCGATCCTCCTGTCTCAGCCTCCTGAGTAGCTGGGACTACAGGCATGCGCCATCACGCCCAGCTAATTTTTTGTATTTTTAGTAGAGATGGGGTTTCACCATGTTGGCCTGGATGGTCTCGATCTCTTGACCTCGTGATCTGCCCACCTCAGCCTCCGAAACTGTTGGGATTACAGACATGAGCCACTGCGCCCGGCTGAGAGTAGATCTTAAATGTTCTCACACATGCACAAAAAGCAAAAAGTTAACTATGTGAAGTGTTTAATATGTTAATTAGCTTGATGTGGTAATTATCTTTTTTTTTTTTCTTTTTTTGGGACAGGGTCTCGCTTTGTCACACAGATTGAAATGTAGTGGTGCAAACCCTGCTCACTGCAGCCTCAATCTCCCAGGCTCCACCAATCCTCCTGCCTCAGCCTCCCAACTAGCTGGGACTACAGGTGCATGCCACCACACTCAGCTAATTTTTTTTTTTTTTTTTTTTTGAGATGGAGTATCGCTCTGTCCCCCAGGCTAGAGTGCAGTGGCGTGATCTCTGCTCACCGCCAGCTCCGCCTCCTGGGTTCACGCCATTCTCCTGCATTAGCCTCCTGAGTAGCTGGGACTACAGGGGCCCACCACCACGCCTAGCTGATTTTTTGTATTTTTTTTTTTTTGAGACGGAGTCTCACTCTGCCGCCCAGGCTGGAGTGCAGTGGCCCGATCTCAGCTCACTGCAAGCTCCGCCTGCTGGGTTCCTGCCATTCTCCTGCCTCAGCCTCCCGAGTAGCTGGGACTACAGGCGCCCACCACCTCACCCGGCTAGTTTTTTGTATTTTTTTTAGTAGAGACGGGGTTTCACCGTGTTAGCCAGGATGGTCTCGATCTCCTGACCTCGTGATCCGCCCGTCTCGGCCTCCCAAAGTGCTGGGATTACAGGCTTGAGCCACCGCGCCCAATGATTTTTTGTATTTTTAATAGAGACGGGGTTTCATCATGTTAGCCAGGATAGTCTCGATCTTCTGACCTCGTGATCCGCCTGCCTCAACCTCCCAAAGCTCAGCTAATTTTTGTATTTTTTGTAGAAACAGGATTTCATTTCAACGTATTGCCAAGGCTGGTCTTAAACTCCCAGGCTGAAGCAATCCACCCGCCTCACCCTCCCAAAGTGCTGGGATTACAGGCATGAGCCACCGTGACCAGCCGATGTGGCACTTATCTTACAATGTGTAGGCATAACAAAATGTTATGTTGTTAGCCAGGGATGGTGGTGTACACCTGTAGTCCCAGCTACTCCAGGGAGGTGGAGGCTGTAATGAGCTATGATTGTGCCACTGTACTCCGGGTTGGGTAACAGAGGGACACCTTCTTTTTTTTTTTTTTTTTTCTTTTTGAGACAGTCTCCCTCTGTCGCCCAGGCTGGAGTGCAATGGGCACTTGGCTCACTGCAGCCTCCGAGTCCCGATTTCAAGCAATTCTCCTCTCTCAGCCTCCCGAGTAGCTGGGACTACAGGCGTGTGCCACCACACTCGGCTAATTTTTGTATTTTTAGTAGAGATGCGGTTTTGCCACGTTGGCCAGGCTGGTCTTGAACTCGTGACCTCAAGCGATCTGCCTGTCTCAGCCTCCCAAAGTGCTGGGATTACAGGCACAAGCCACCAATTGTCTGTATTATTCACAATATGACTTTTTTTTTTTTTTTTGAGACGGAGTCTTGCTCTGTTGCCCAGGCTGGAGTGCAGTGGCACGATCTTGGCTCACTGCAAGCTCCACCTTCCAGGTTCAAGTGATTCTCCTGCCTCAGCCTCCCAAGTAGCTGGGAGTACAGGCACCTGCCACCATGCCCGGCTAATTTTTTGTATTTTAGTAGAGATGGAGTTTCACCACGTTGCCCAGGCTGGTCGCAAACTCCTGAGCTGGCAATCCGCCTGCCAAAGTGCTGGGATTACAGGCATGGGCCACCGCGCCTGGCCATGACTTTTTTTTTTTTTTTTTTTTTTGAGACGGAGTCTCGCTCTGTCGCCCAGGCTGGAGTGCAGTGGCCAGATCTCAGCTCACTGCAAGCTCCGCCTCCCGGGTTCCCGCTATTCTCCTGCCTCAGCCTCCCGAGCAGCTGGGACTACAGGCGCCCGCCACCGTGCCCGGCTAATTTTTTTTTTGTATTTTTAGTAGAGACGGGGTTTCACCGTGGTCTTGATCTCCTGACCTTGTGATCCGCCCGCCTCGGCCTCCCAAAGTGCTGGGATTACAGGCTTGAGCCACCGCGCCCGGCCAATGACTTTTTTTTTGAGATGGAGTCTCGCTCTGTTGCCCATGCTGGAGTGCAGTGGTGCTATCTTGGCTCACTGCAACCTCAGCCTCCCAGGTTCAAGCAATTCTCCCGCCTTAGCCCCCAGAGTAATTGGGACTATAGGCATGCACCACAATGCCTGGCTAATTTTTGTATTTTCAGTAGAGACGGAGTTTCACCATGTTAGCCAGGATGGTCTCGAACTCCTGACCTCAGGTGATCTGCCTACACCTGGCATTACAGGCATGAGCCACTGTGCCTGGCTTGTTTTCGTTTTTTTCTTTGAGGCATTGTGTTGCTCTGTTGCCCAGGCTGGAGTGCAGTGGCACAATCACAGCTCACTGCAGCCTCAACCTCCCAGGCTCAAGTGCTCCTCCCGCCTCAACCTCCTGCTAGTAATATACTATTGGCATGTGCCACCATACCTGGCTAATATTTTTGTTTTTTCTGTAGGGACGGAGACTTGCCATGTTGCCCAGGCTGGTCTCAACCTCCTGGCCTCAAGAGATCCTCCTGCCTTGGCCTCCCAAAGTGCTGAGATTACAGGCGTAAGACATTGTGCCCTCATATACACTTTACTTATCGATTACACCTCAGTAACCCTTGAAAAAAACCTTAATTTAAAAATAAATAGGTTGGGTGTGGTGGCTCATGCCTGTATCCCAGCACTTTGGGAGGCCAAGGTGGATGAACCAGGCCAGGAGTTCACAACCAGCATGGCCAGCATGGCCAAATTCGTCTCTATTAAAAATACAAAAATTACTCGGGCATGGTGGTGCATACCTATAATCCCAGCTACTTGGGAAGCTGAGGTATGAGAATCTCTTAAGCCCGGGAGGCAGAAGTTGCAGTGAGCTGAGATCATGTCATTGCACTCCAGCCCAGATGACGGAGCAAGACTCTGTCTCAAAAAAAGAAAAAAAGGCTGGGTGTGGTGTCTCATGCCTATGATCCCGGCACTTTGAGAGGCCAAGGCGGGTGAATCACTTGAGGTCAGGAGTTTGAGACCAGCCTGGCCAACATGGTGAAACCTTGTCTCTACTAAAAATACAAAAAATTAGCTGGGCATGGTGGCGAGCACCTGCAGTCCCAGCTACTCAGGAGGCTGAGGCAGGAGAACAGCGTGAACCTGGGAGGTGGAGGCTGCAGTGAGCCGAGATGGCGCCACTGCACTCCAGCCTGGGAAATAGAGCGAGACACTGTCTCAAAATAAAAAAAGAAAAAAGAAAAAAAAAAGTCTTCCCTCAATTTTTTTTTTTTTTTTTTGAGTCAGAGTCTCGCTCTGTTGCCGAGGCTGGAGTGCAGTGGTGCTATCTTGGCTCACTGCATCCTCCGCCTCCTGGGTTCAAGCGATTCTCCTGCCTCAGCCTCCTGAGTAGCTAGGACTGCAAGTGTGCACCACCATGCTTGGCTAATTTTTGTATTTTTAGTAGAGACCATGTTGGCCAGGATGGTCTCAATCTCCTGACCTCATGATCCACCCGCCTCAGCCTCCCAAAATGCTGCGATTACAGGTGTGAGCCACCATGCCTGGCCTTAAAAATTTTTTCTTTAATTTAAATATTTTGTAGAGATGAGAGTTTTGCTGTGTTGCTCAGGCTGGTCTCAAACTCCTGGGCCCATGAGATCCTCCTTTGGCCTCCCAAAGTGCTGGGATTACAGGTATGAGCTACTGTGCCTGGCCAATGAAGCTGTTTTTAAAAATGAGCTGGGAGTGCCCGGACACTGTCGCTCAAGCCTGTAATCCCAGCACTTTGGGAGGCTGAGGAGGGTGGATCAGGAGGTCAGAGGTTTGAGACCAGCCTGGCCAACGTGGTGAAACCCCTTGTCTACAAAAAATAAAAAAATTAGCTGGGTGTGGTGGTGTGCGCCTGTAATCCCAGCTACTCAGGAGGCTGAGGCAGGAGAATCACTTGAATTTGGAAAGTGGAGGTTGCAGTAAACCTAGACTGTGCCATTGTACTCCAGCCTGGGCAACGGAGCAAGACCTGTCTAAAAAAAAGAAGAAGAGCTGGGAGTAACAGATGTCCCCATTATTTATTCCTGTGCTGCAGCAAATGACCCCAAAATATAGTGGCTTAAAGCAACAGTCATACCATTATGTTTCACAATTTTGTGGATCAGGGAATTCAGACAGGCTTGGCTGGGTGGGATGTTCAAGGATGGAGGTTTCAAGATGGCTTCACTCTTACACCTACCACCTTGGCAGGGACAGCTGGGAGGCTAGGCTCCAGTGGGTCCCTGTCCTTCATGGAGATTCTGAGCCTCTTCATGTGGTCTCTCTAGAAGGAAGGTCAGACTTCTTACATCATGGCTCAGGCTATGAAAGACCAAGGTGGAAGCTGCCAATTATCTTAAAGGTTAGGCCTGGACCTGACATAGCATTACTTCTGCCATGCTTTATTAATCAAAGTAGTCATGTTCTGGGAAGAGGGAAAAGGCTGAGTTGGAACTGCCAGGCAGAGCTACGATGGCACAAGTGCACTCCAGCCTGGACAACACAGTGAGACCCTGTTTCTAATAATAATGATAATAATAATAATAATAATAATGCAAAATAAAAAAGGAAGCCATAATGGGTCCTAAGCAGTTGAGTCTGGGTATATGATGGTTGTGGGTGGGCCTTGTGTGGAAGAGTGATGGAAATAATACTGAGTCGGGCACCGTGGCTCACGCCTGTAATCCCAGCACGTTGGGAGGCTGAAGCGGTTTAATCACCTGAGGTCAAGAGTTCGAGACCTGCCTGGCCAACATGGTGAAACCTCGTCTCTACTAAAAATACAAAAATTAGCTGGTATGGTGGTGCATGGCTGTAATCTCAGCTACTCGGGAGGTTGAGGCAGGAGTATCACTTGAACCTGGGAGGTGGAGGTTGTAGCGAGCCAAGATCGCGCCACTGTACTCCAGCCTGGTGACAGAGCAGACTGTCTCAAAAAAAATAAATAAATAAAAATAAAAAAATAAATTAAATTAAGTTTAAAAACAAACAAAAAAAGGAAGCAATGCTGGGTAGGAGTTATGAGAGACTAGAGAGGTCCTCGGCTGCCAGGTTAAGCAGTTGAGTTACCTTTTCTAGGTAAGAGGGTAGTCCTTGAATTCTACAGCAGGTGAAGTCAACGAATGGGTAAAAGACAGCATTAGGCCAAACAAGGATGAATAAATGGCATAAAAATTTTCAGCTACAAAATCAGGCAGCATTTGGAGAAAGAAGCGGGTCAGGCTTAACAGCATGTATTGATTTATATATCTTTTGATTTTTCTGCTTTATTTATTTATTTATTTGAGATAAGGTCTCGCCCGGTAACTCAGTCTGGGGTGCAGTGGCACGATCTCGGCTCACTGCAACCTCCACCTCCCGGGTTTAAGTGATTCTCCTACCTCAGCCTCCCAAGTATCTGGGATTACAGGCGTGTGCCACCACGCCTCGCTAATTTTCGTATTTTTAGTAGAGACAGGGTTTCACCATGTTGGCCAGGCTGGTCTCGAACTCCTGACCTCAGGTGATCTGCCTGCCTCGGTGAGCCACCATGCCCAGCTCGGATAATTTTTCGTATTTTTTGTAGAGATGGGTTTTCGCCATGTTGCCCAGGCTGGTCTCGAACTACTGGGCCCAAGCAATCTGCCCTCCTCGGCCTCTCAAAGTGCTGGAATCGGCCGGGCGCGGTGGCTCAAGCCTGTAATCCCAGCACTTTGGGAGGCCGAGACGGGCGGATCACGAGGTCAGGAGATCGAGACCATCCTGGCTAACACGGTGAAACCCCGTCTCTACTAAAAAATACAAAAAACTAGCTGGGCGCAGTGGCGGGCGCCTGTAGTCCCAGCTACTCGGGAGGCTGAGGCAGGAGAATGGCGCGAACCCGGGAGGCGGAGCTTGCAGTGAGCTGAGATCCGGCCACTGCACTCCAGCCTGGGCGGCAGAGCGAGACTCCGTCTCAAAAAAAAAAAAAAAAAAAAAAAGTGCTGGAATCACAGGCATGAGCCACCATGCCCAGCCTATATTTTAAAAACAACTTTCATTGTTTTTACCCTTATTATGAAAGACACAAATTTCATTTTCAAAAATCCAGAATGACAGTTGAGCTTTAAAATGGTTGGCAGCAGGTAGCTACTTTGGGGTCTTGAGCTGGGAATGACAGGAGGCAAGACTGCAACTTTCATTGATGGAGGAGAAGGAGGATGTGGTTTATTGTGTGAGACGCTGAGGTCCAGGGGAGGGTAGTGATTAGACAATGACAGACTTAAGGGTTGGCAGGCAATTTGCAAACCAATCTGCTGAATACCAATTATTATAATTTTTTTTTTGTCTTTTTTTCCCCCCTTTTTGTGGATAACGAGGTCTTACTATATTACCCAGGTATGTCTCGAACTCCTGGGCTCAAGCTATCCTCCCGCTTCTGCCTCCATGAGAGTGGGGATGACAGGCGTGAGCCACTGCACACGGTGAATACCAATGATTAAAAAACAGTGAACATGGGGCCCGGCGCCGTGGCTCACATCTGTAATCTCAGCATTTTGAGAGGCTGAGGCGGGTGAATCACGAGGTCAGGAGTTCGAGACCAGCCTGGCCAGCATGGTGAAACCCCATCTCCACTAAAAATACAAACGAACTAGCTGGGCATGGTGACATGCTCCTGTAGTCTTAGCCATTTGGGAGGCTAAGGCAGAATTGCTTGAACCTGGGAGGCAGAGGTTGCAGTGAGCAAAAATTGAACCACTGCACTCTAGCCTGGCGACAGAGGGAGACTCCATCTCAAAAAAAAAAAAAACAAAATAAACAAAAAGCAGTGAACATTTATTGAGCACTTACACATGCTTGGTATTATACTAAACATTTAATAACCCATTTAACCCTGATAGTCAGGTACCTGTATCATTCCCATTATATGGATTAAAAATTTGAGGCACCAAAGGGTTAGGTAACTTGTCCAAAGCTCCCGTTAAGCGTGGTGGAGCTCTCAAGTCTGTAGTCCCAGCACTTTGGGTGGCTGAGGCAGGAGGATTGCTTGAGACCAGGAGTTTGAGACCAGCCTGGGCAACACAGTAAGACCTTGTCTCTAAAAACAAGAAAAAAGGGGGGAAAAAAAAAGAGTAGTGGAGATGAAGTGTTAGTTTAGCTGAGTTCTGTAGTTATCTACCAAAGCTAGATATTTACTTTTACCTTTTATATGTGCAATTCGGGTTTCTCCATTCTAATTTATAAAGTTCTAGATGACTAGAGCTTCCATGATACCATCTGACATGTTGCTGCTCTGGACTCAGGGTTGTTGAAAGCAGCTGACATACTCTGTTAATGATTCCAAGCCAGAGTCAGGCTGGAGTGAAGAGTTGGCCCGGTGTGTAAGAACTCCATCCCCCCTTAACTGGCAGGATGCAGGCAATGATTCAGTAGGTGAGGCTGGTCACCTCCCCCATCCCCTCACCCCCTGCCATCGTTCAAAATAGTAATTATGATGTAATGTTGGTTTAATGTTTAAAAAAATACTCTGATGATTTATGGACTTAAAAGTTATCTAAATGCACCCTGAGGATGATGGTGAAAGGTGCAATTTTGACATCAAAACAAGCGGGTGCATCGAATATTTAATTAAAGGATCAGATGAAGAAAGCAGATGCAAAGTCGCTCAGATGGAAATGTGGCCTAACCCCCCCAACCCAAGGTCTGAGAGTGGCAGAAGCTAGTGTCACCTTTGAATACAAAACACGGCTACAGACGAATTCAAGAAAGAGTGAGAATGTATTGCTTATATAATTTTAGGGCTTTTTTTTTTTCTGAGGCGGAGTCTTGCTCTGTTACCCAGGTTGGAGTGCAGTGGCACAATCTCAGCTCACGGCAACCTCTGGGTCCCGGGTTCAAGCAATTCGTCTGCCTCAGCCTCCCAAATAGCTGGGATTACAGGTGCCTGCCTCCACACCCGGCTAATTTTTTGTATTTTTAGTTTCTTTTAACAAATGATTAATTATTAAAATACAAGATGATTTAAGGATTCTTGAAGGCATATAGACTCCCTTTCAAATGTAAACGAGTAGAGGAAAAACCGGAAGCCTGCAGTCCTCCTCCTTGGCTAACAAAGGGTGTTTATTAGCTAGGATGGCAATGAAACATTTAATACAATGTAGTTTATAGCAGTGGACCGTGTCTTTGGCTCCTCATCTGGATGTGTAGCTCTGGCTTCTCATGGATAAGCTGTATAAAGCCTTATTAGATTCAAATACTGTCACCATGCCATATTAAAAAAAAACATAGCTATGAACTGTATTTCTTATACAAGTGGGGTTAAATTAGTTGATTTAAAGATTTCCTTCTTTCCTACTGGTGCTAAAAAAATTGTTAAACAAAATTAGGAATGTGCTAATTTAACAATTTACACTACAGGCCTGCTGCCTGGCAATGTGCTGTCAATTCAAGAAAAGCAAGCAAGCAAGCTACTTCATGATGAGAAATCAAACCTCACCCCCACTTCTCTCTCTTTTCTTCCTTTTTTTTTTTTTCCTCTGAGCAATGGTCCCCAGGAAACAAACCCACAAACCGCTGTCAAGTCTGATTCCTCTTTCTGGAGTTACAGCCTTCCTGCTCCTCCGTGATGGCTCAGCGGACGCACCACCTCTGCTACTCGTTTTCAAAATACATGTTGAGTCTTAGGACCAGGACCAGGAGGACGATTGAGATTTTTTTCCTTGTCATCTTTCTTTTCTTTTTCTTTCTTTCTTTTTTTTGGTGGTGGGTGGGGCCAAACTAAGAGGGAGACAGCAGGTCTGGGCCATCCCTCCTCTGACCCTCTGGGGCCATCTTCCTTCTGGCAATTCTCTTCCCCCATCTGTTTTCCTCTTGTTTTTGTTTTTTAAAAGAGAAAGAAAAACAATCAAAGAAAGGAAAAGAAACGAAACAAAACAAAACTACATGAAACATCTCTATGGCAAGGCCAGTACGGTAGAAAATTATGGTTAAAAAATTATAGGAGTGCATTGATTCATGTGAGCATTCCATGTTTCCACACAGGTCTCAAATTATGGAAGAAATACATTGTTTAGGCAATAGATGGTGGCATGAGAAGCTTCCTCTTTTAATTTTTAAATTATACAAACTTTGCTTCTTCGTTTGGCAAAGGAGGGGCTCTGTTTTGGTTTTATTTGATCAGTAATTTTTCATTCCTTACACATTTCAGTAAATGTTCACTGATCTTCGCTTTGCTCCAGGTGCTGAGGAGGGAGCTCTGGGGGCAGCTGAGGGCTTAGGCATTCCTGGTGGGGCTGCCAGGCTCTTCCTCAGCCTGGGAAATGCTCCCATCACAGGACAGCACCCGGGCCCCTGAGATGGCTTCATCCTTTTGGAGAGGTACTTCTGCAGCTTCCTAGGGCCTTCGGCACATGTGTCTAGCGGGGTTGATTTAAGGGTTCTTTCCAGGGTGATCATCCCATGGATTCCAATGAGCAAAACCAGAGGAGCTGGGGAGGTCCACGTAGTGTATTTTTAAATTTCTCCATCTTTATGATCCAGGCATAGTTATGAAGGTTGGACACCGAGGTGTTTTTTAAAATTGCTTATCGAAGTATAATTTAAACAGTGAAATTGTGCACAGATCTTAAACGGCATTTATAAGTTTTGACAAATGTACATACATGGCAATCTATTTTTATTTCACTATCCCAGAAGGATCCTTCATGCCCTTTCCCAGTCAATACCTCCTCATCCCCAAGGGTACTTTTCCTCTCCCCATAGCTTAGTTCTGTCTGTTCTAGAATTTCCTGGAAATGGAATCACGCAGTATGAACTCTTTTGTGTTTGGGTTCTTTCTCACAACACCATGTTTTTGAGAGTCATCAGGTTGTTGCCTGTACCAGGTTAAATAGGATATCACTAACAGCGAGATAGTGTTAAGAAGGGACAATTTTTACCCCGTTGGCCTCCAGGCCAGATACTACCTAAATCCTGGTAAGTGGCCCTCTTCCGCCCTTCCAAGTGAGTCTCTCTCCAGGGCCATGCAAGTTTCTCTCCCAGAACCGCTCAGGCGGCCTCGGGCACCACCCAGATGGCTGCGGGGCCATCACCAGGTCGCCTCCCCAGAACAGCTGCCCCCTGCTTCCCCCCAGCCCCATTAAAACTCAAAAGGGAACTCTGGCCCCTCTGCCGATCAGAATTCAGATTCGCTTAATTCCACGCATCCAACTGCACACAACTGTGGGATGTTTTGGTGATCACAGATATGCAGAGTCCTTTAAAAAACGTAAAAAGAAAAAAAAAAAGGTGGGTAAAAACCGAGATCTCCAAGGCAGTGGATATCAGTCTCGGCTGAGCCAGGGATTCAGAATGAAATCTTTTCTTTTTTAAATAAACGGAAGAGTCGTTCTCTGCTCCTCGCTCAGAAGGTTTCAAAGGTCGTCACACTGAAGCCCGGGGGCGTTCATCTCCCCAGCGGCCGGGAGAAGGGAGGAGGTTGGAGGGAGGAGGGAGGGAGCACACAAAAGCGGGCCGTGCTGAGAGGGCTAATGTTTCCTGTTTGCCTGGAGCCCCCTCCCCTGCCTCCCCTCCCCCAGCCCCCTCCCAGCACTCGGGCGGAAGTGAGTTTGCTCCTTTGGAGATTAAAAGGATTCCGAATTCCGATCAGTCCCAATAACCGGCGTACTGAAGAGAAGAGGAGGAGGAGGAGGAGGAGGAGGAAGAGGCGGCAAAGCAGAGAAAGAGGGGGCGCGCGCGCGCGCACGCAACCCGAATTGGGGGAGTTGTGCAAAGCCCCAGGAGGCCGGGGCACGGCGAGAGCAAAGCCCGGTAGGCGCAGCGCGGCCGAGGCCACCCGCGTCCGGATCGGCGATTCGTTTCAGAAAGAAGATGACGCGGGCGCGAGCCGGCGGCGTTGGCCACGCGGCTCCCGAGCTCGCCGCGCGGGGCTGTTGCCGGTTCCACTGATTCCAGCGCGCCTGAGAGGAGCCTCCATCCCCGAGGCTCGGGATCGGAGGGGGGACCAAGGCGAGGGCGAAATGGCCCAATGACAAAGGAAATGTGATCCCCCTTCGCTGCCAAGGTTTCAGAGAGGACGGACGTGAGGAGGAGGAGGGGCGCAGGGCGCGCGCGGAGCTCGGATAGCATTGCACGACGGTCCGCGCGGAGCGGGTACATCTAATATCTTCCTGCTGATGAATAATTCAGGGCGGCCCGCGGGGACCTGCGGCCCCGCGCGCTAAACCGAAGGGGAAGGAGCGTGCGGGAAGCGCCCAGGCCAGGCGAGGCGGGGGCACGAGGGCTCCGGGCCGCGTGGGGCGCGCGTGCGTGCTAAGCGCGGGCAGCCGCGGCCCGGCTGGGCAGGCGCGCGGGAGACTCGAGGCGCGTGGGACGCGCGTGCGTACTGCACGCGTGCGGCCGCGGCTGGGCCACCACGAGCTGCAGCTGCTGCGGGGCCCACCGCCCTGCAGACGAGGCCGCGCCTGGCGGTGCGCAAGCCCCAAGCGCAGCACGCCGGGCCACCCAGGAGCCCCTAGCCGCCGCGTCATGCGGCGGGGCGGCCGGCGTCGCGCGGGGAGACACCGGCTTGGCGACGCGCCGCTCCCGCCTTTACTAGTTTGGGGCGCCTTCCCCTCCCAAGAACAGACTAGATTCGTTTAAAGAAAAGCAACGCACCAAATACTCGTGGAACCAAATTCTGCTCTCGCCAGGACTGGGACTGCACAGAGAACTCTCCTTTTGGGAACTCCTTTCGGCTATCGCGAAGCGAAGCCCCAGCTGCTCCAGGGAGTCTTCCGACCTCCCTGCCCCCGCTCGCCCCTCGCCTGTTGGGGCTTGTTCCGGTCTTCTCTCTTCGGAAGGCACGCGGCCCCCAAGTTATCCGGAGGAATCTTTGTTGCCACTGGATAGTGGCATTTAATGCCTGCAGTGTCGGGGGTGGCAGCGCTCGGGCCGGACGTGGCGAAGCCTAGCGGGCAGCGCTGCTCTGGTGCCGGCTCCCGGATTGCAGGCCTAATCGATGCATTTTTCTGAGTGAGTCGGTGGCTCCCCCACCCACCTCGTCCGCTCTCTCCTCCTCCTCCTCCTCTTCCTCTCTGGTCTCCTCCCTCCTCCGGGCTGGGTTGCAAATGGCTTCGTTCCCCGAGACCGATTTCCAGATCTGCTTGCTGTGCAAGGAGATGTGCGGCTCGCCGGCGCCGCTCTCCTCCAACTCGTCCGCGTCGTCGTCCTCCTCGCAGACGTCCACGTCGTCGGGGGGCGGTGGCGGGGGCCCTGGGGCGGCGGCGCGCCGCCTACACGTCCTACCCTGCCTGCACGCCTTCTGCCGCCCCTGCCTCGAGGCGCACCGGCTGCCGGCGGCGAGCGGCGGCGCGCCTGGAGAGCCGCTCAAGCTGCGCTGCCCGGTGTGCGACCAGAAAGTAGTGCTAACAGAGGCGGCGGGCATGGACGCGCTGCCTTCGTCCGCCTTCCTGCTCAGCAACCTGCTTGACGCGGTGGTGGCCACTGCCGACGAGCCGCCGCCCAAGAACGGGCGCGCCGGCGCCCAGGCGGGCGCCGGCGGCCACAGCAACCACCGGCACCACGCTCACCACGCGCACCCGCGCGCGTCCGCTTCCGCACCGCCACTCCCGCAGGCACCGCAGCCGCCCGCGGCTTCCCGCTCGGCACCCGGCGGCCCGGCCGCTTCCCCGTCGGCGTTGCTGCTGCGCCGGCCTCACGGCTGCAGCTCGTGCGATGAGGGCAACGCAGCTTCCTCGCGCTGCCTCGACTGCCAGGAGCACCTGTGCGACAACTGCGTCCGAGCGCACCAGCGCGTGCGCCTCACCAAGGACCACTACATCGAGCGCGGCCCGCCGGGTCCCGGTGCCGCGGCAGCGGCGCAGCAGCTGGGGCTCGGGCCGCCCTTTCCTGGCCCACCCTTCTCCATCCTCTCAGTGTTTCCCGAGCGCCTCGGCTTCTGCCAGCACCACGACGACGAGGTGAGTGCGTGGGGGCGTGTGTTTGTGTTCACCGGATAACTGCGTGTATGCTCAACAGTGGTCTTCTGGCCGGTCCCGTAGCGAGGAGGGGAGGCCCTCTCCGGATTTGCTTTGTATTTCCTTCAGCTACGTGGCAGTCCTCGCTACCAAAGTAGATCATGACCTGGGAAGTATGTGGAAGTGGATTCTGTGTAAGTGTCGCGAGGGGCCCCGAAATATCCCATAGCGTGGGATCCTCCCTTTTCCGATTTTAATTTGTGTGTGGCAAAACGCGGCAATCGTCTTCAGTTAGGCATGAGTTGGGAAGAGATAGGTGTGTTTGTGTAGACGTGGCCTCCTGGCGCGGGCACGCCAGAGGCCTCCCAACGTGATGAGAAGGGGCTCCTTTATTTTCAGATTTTTGTTTGGAAAACTCAGGTTGTTGCCTTTAAAATAGGGCGTGAGCCCGGAAGGGATGGTTGTGTGGTGGTTGTGTGGGTGAGTGCGTGGAGTTGGTGTGCCTCCGTAGACCTGGTTTCCACGTGCGCACTTGTGAGGGGAAGACTTTTTTTTTTTTGTTGGGACAGCATGGTAGTCCTTGCCTCCTTATGTTGGGTAAGAGTGGGAGAGTCTGTGGATCTTTGAGGGCCAAGGGCCCCCCGTCTTAAGGCCTTCTCGCCGCGGCTGCTTCCTATATTGTTTGAAATGCGTGTTCTGGCCCCTGAACTCTCCTAGCGTGGAAATCGCCGTTCGTAGGCCCACAGCTCCACCCCGAGATAGAAGCAGAATAAGGGGACGACGTTACCTTCACCCGCCTGAGTCTCTTGGGCCGCGCCCGCCTGCCCGGACTCCAAGCCCTACAGGAACCGGTTTCCCTGGTTAGGAGGTATCCACCCGGCTCAACCAGGGGCTCCACTTCCTTGGACAAGACCAAGGCAGCCGTACGCTGCTGGAACGCCGGAGCGCGAAGGGTCTTAGGGCTACATCGCAACCCTCGGGCTTGATTTCGCCGTTTGGGCTGTCGAGTAAACTTTTGCTTATTTTTCACACAGTGTGAACCCTTTCTCGTTTCCTTTGGTATTACGCGAGTATCTTCTGCTCCCCCGAACCCAATAAAGGCAGGCCAAAAGTCTTGAGAAGCGGGCTCTGCCGGAGGGGGTCAGTAACTTAAGCGATCTACCTGTAGACCGGTGAGAAAGGGTGTTGGTGAAAGTCTTGATAGCGTAAGCTGGAGACTGCAGAGGCTTTAAAAACCATAGTGGGGGTCATGGCCTGTGTGAGCTGGAGAGTGGGTACCGAGCACCGCAAAGGTGAGCCCAGCGCTGCTACCTTTTCCACTCCTAACCTGCTATTTGGGGAGGAGGGCGGAGCCCATTGCCTGATGGCCTTTAGCTGGCTTCTCCTGTTGGGAAAAAGTTGAAATTCTAATCTACTTGTTGTGGGCATCTCCTTTTAAAAGGTTTCTTCTAGGTAAGAAGCTAGGGGGCAGTTTTCATTTTTAAACTTTGAATGGACTCCTAGTTTTAACATATGGGTTCATGTTCTTTAAGCACTTTTAGAAAAATGAATGTTTGAGGTAAATACCGATCCAAATCCCAGGAACAGAAAAATGGAGCCAGTTCACTTGCAGATTGGGATCAAATGCAGGGCGAGCAGAATGGGGTTGAATCCAGGAGTTTCCCTCCTGAGAGCTGCTTTTAGTTTAAACATCAGTTTATATTTCCAGTTAAAGATCCACCTATATTTTTATTTAGACTGAAACAGTAGATGCTCAGTGTTGGCAGACTTGTAAAAGATTGATTCACTTTTAAAATTAGAAAACCCTTCAAACTGCATTGGGGAGTGTGAATTGAGAAGTGAAGCTCTCCACTCACCCTGGGTGGGAGGTACTCGGAAGCTCTTCAGATTCACTTTTTAGCATGTGCAATGTCAGGTTGAAGTAACTAATACTTAACATAAAATTTGCTCAGTTTTGAGCAAGATTCTACTTACTCTCTTTAGCTTTTCGTGAAAAACGTTTTGGAAATTAATTGTTTGGCCCTTTTATTCTTTCCTGGATTTAGAACGCCAGCAATTTGAGATTAAAGGTGACAAACCAGTGTTCTGAGTAGAAGACAAGTGTTTAGGAGAGAAAGCACTGCCAGGTAGTGAGGTTCATAAACGGTTCCACCCACAGCTTAAATAATTCCTTTTCTTTGAAGGAAGTGATCACGTTAACAGTTTGAGAATATTGTTCCTTTAAAAAGTCATCCCTCTGGCTGGGAAGGAGCTTTAGGACATTTACATTTGGAGGATGATAGGCCCATATCTTGACTGTGGTATACTGAATGCCTAAATCCACTTATTTTAATGTGTATACTGTCTACCTCAATTTTTAAGACAAGCTCCTTAACTGAGTTACTTCCCTTGTCAACAGGCTCCGCTAAATAATTCAGAGCAGCACCTTTTCCTCATAGTGACTAAGGCCACCTGACCTTGGGAAGGAGGCCCAAACACCCTACCCCAGCCTGCAGTGTCTCTCGCCCAAGGGGACTTTCTTCCATAAGCGTCCCCTTGGAAATGTCTCCTTAGGATTGGCAAGTGAGGTGTCTTGTCTGAGCAATTGGCTTTAAGCCGTAGTGATGATAACCTGGAAATCTTTGGGTTTTTCAACGAAATAATGAGACTTGCTTGCTACTACTCTCTTTGGCTTATTTCAACAGCATAGTTGGGGCTTTTCACTAGTTCTGTGCCTCCAGAGTCCGAAAGACCTGCAGGCTCCGTGGCCCAGCCAGCATCCGGGCGGGGAATCCGAGGCCGCTGTCCCCGGAACAGCTGGCCTCGGGCCCGCTGTGTGCCGCGGGTCCCGGGAGAGGCGGGTGCAGGCAGAGTCGCCACGGGCCTGTGCCGCCGCCCGGCCAGCCCGGAGCCTGTCTCGGCTCTGGGGACGTGGCCTGGCCGGTGGCTGCTCTTCTCCCTGCAGGCACCCGCTGGGGTGTTCACGGTTGCTCTGGTCATGGAGAAGGGTCTTCGCTTGAGTTTTGGAGGAAGAGTTTCCCAACTAGGGAGCTGTGAGCGCTGCTCCAGCTGCTCACAAGTGGCCTTTTAGCATTGTTTTGCTTTTGGCACATAGGACATGAGCCCTTTGCAGCCTTGGAGGCGACACCGGGAGCAGAAATCCTGGGTGTGTTATGTGCCTAAGCTGGGCGTCAGGATTCTGTGAATGGCGGGAAGTTGAGCAAGGTTTGAACCCAGGAAAGCCTCTGTCACTAGTGGTGAGGGGCAGTGGGGGTGACATTGTTGCCACCCGGAAAACATTGTAGCCCGCCCCACCCGAGGATGGCAATATTGTTCCCAGTTAGGCGGGTCTGGGGGTGGAATTTTCTGGAGTCTCTGGTTGGAAAAAGGGGTGCAGGTGTTGGTAGTATGCATGCGGTCCCTGTGTTGGGTTTTAAAATGCCACCTGAAGATAAAAGTTCTAGAATTCCAACCTGATTTGACCCTGAACATTGAGCACTCCCTGGGACTGTCTCCTGGCAGGAAACTTAAAGTGGCTTCAGACTCTTGGAACAAGGTTTGCTGCCTAAAATAATCGGTTGTTGTGTGAATTTCTGTTTCGTATATTGCGAGTAAATGGGACCGTACCAGTATTCAGCACCAGTGTATATTATTCTCTGTTCCCAAAGTCTTAAGTTTTTTCGAGCCTGCATATACTCAGTGTATGCACGCTTATTTTTAAATTATATGCATGTTCTTGTGTAAATTATAAAATCCATACCAAAATATTTTTAAAAGCATAATACAAATTTCCCACTTATACTGTCCTATCTTTTTCTTCTTTAGAAGTTATCAGATGTAACTAAGTTGGTGAAATTTATGATACAGTTTGAGAATTTCTAGCTGAAATTGGGATTTCAATTGGAATCTGATTGATTCATATTAATTTCAACAGCTTTTTTTTTTTTTTTTTTAAGTAAGGACAAGGAGAGAAAGTGAACAGAAATGGGTATTCTAGTATTTCTGTCCCTGCTCTACGCTACCGGGTGAATATGTCCTCTGAGTGCAGACATCTCACCTACTGGCTGGAAAGCCAAACTTTACGTGCCTTGGAAATAGTTACAGAGGTTGCTGCTTTGAATCCAGTTCAGCAGGTAGACATTTGGAAGCCTATTGAATTCAGAAAACGCTTGATAAAAATATATAGGAGGGAAATGTTCATTATTGATATGTTAATTGCTTAGCCTTTGTGGACTTAAGCTATTTCCATTAAAGTGCATAGGAATGGATTTTTCAACATGGACCCTCAGGAAGTGGGGGCCATGGCTAGTTTGGCAAGCCTGTGCTGATGAGGTTGCCTTGAAGGCATAAGGTGTCATGAACTGTGCTAGTAATATGGAGGCTGTTGTAGTATCAGCACTGTCTGTGAAACCTTTTGTGATTATTTGTTCAGTTTCCTTTCTTTGAAAAGATAAACTGTAGTGATTTGGGGATCGCATAGATTTGATACAAGATTTTTATTTCCAATTCTGGGAATATACATTTTGGAAAACAAGATATTTGGGAACAAAACGGGTACTTTTTCTAGACTGCCAGGTCTTCATTTGACAATAATATCTGTTCTTTATCATTGACATTGTTTTCTTTTTTCTTTTTTTTGAGATGGAGTCTCACTCTGTCGCCCAGGCTGGAGTGCAGTGGCGCCATCTCGCCTCACTGCAAGCTCCGCCTCCCGGGTTCACGCCATTCTCCTGTCTCAGCCTCCCGAGTAGCTGGGAGTACAGGCGCCCGTCACCAGGCACGGCTAATTTTTTTGTATTTTTAGTAGAGACGGGGTTTCACCGAGTTAGCCAGGATGGTCTCCATCTCCTGACCTCGTGATCCGACCGCCTCGGCCTCCCAAAGTGCTGGGATTACAGGTGTGAGCCAGGCGCCCGGCCAACATTGTTTTCAACGTGAAATAGGTGTACTTGAAATGGGGAAACCCAGGAGGCGGAGGTTGTGGTGAGCCGAGTTGCGGTGAGCCGAGGGGTTGCCATGTTGGCTAGGCTGGTCTAGAGCTCCTGACCTCAACGTGCTCTGCCTGCCTCGACCTACCAAAGTGCTGGGATTCAGGTGTGAGCCACTGTGCCTGGCCCTTAGATAGTTATTTTCTAGAAGGATCTCAGGAGGCTAAAATATGTAGTTTTCTCAAGTACTACTTAATATGGATGTAACTTTCTCCTCACATGTAAAATTATGAGCATAATTGGACTTCTTGTCTTTTTACTGAAAAAAATAACTAATAATCGCGCATGTATAGTAAGAGAGTTAGCTCTTGTGGAAGCTGTCAGTGAGGTGAAAAGGCTAAAATGCTTTTTGAAGTGTTTTGCCAGGGTAAAACGTGTTTGTAAGTTTTTCTGGTTCAAGAGGAATTTTCATTATTTCTGTAGGTCTAAAATTTAACCCCCTCCGAGTTATTTTTGGTGCTAAAAGTCACATGGTTTGCCATTTCTCCATCCGGTTCTCCACACAGGGCAAGGTTTATTTTGTCTGTATTCATTCTTAGCAAATAAAGGACCATTTCAGTGTCAGTTTTGACGCTTAGGCAAAAGGGTGAGATGAATTCTATACTATGCAGGCAGTTTCAAAATACTGCTTCCCTTCTCCCACTCCCACCCATAAAACTAATAAACTAATAAAGGTTAAAGGCCTGGCTCACTAAGGCTGTTTTTGCTATCTCTGCCATTTTGGAAGAGAGGAAGAGAAAGATAATGATAAAGAATTACAGTGGCCTTAAGGGAGCAAGATGCCACCCATTGAAGCCCACTCTGTTACCGCTTTTCTTCTTGACCTTTCAAGCATTGTGGCTTGCAAGAGTAAGCTTGATCCATCTTTCCTCTAAAGCTGATGTGACCTCCTACTTGTTCAATACTAAATTATTCCCCTCCTTTTGAGGTTTTGTCTATACTCACAAACCGAGTTGGCTGAAACCAGATTGACTGTTTTGATTGACAAGACTCTGACTTGTCAACCTAAAAAGTGGGAGGAGTAGGGGGCCTAGTGGTGTCCCTTTACATTTGAAACTGTTTGACTTAAACCATATTCCAAGGTAAATCTTTGCCTCTCCCATGCCATTTCTTGCCTTCCTCGTGGTGTAGATAAATGCAGTTTACTTACAAACTGGCTTTGAAGGTAGAATGAAATGAAATGGGGGACGATCCCACTCAACTGCCCTCCGGTGGGGGTGCGGTGGCTTATGCCTGTAATCCCAGCACTTTGGAAGGCCCACGTCCGATCACATAAGGCCTGGAGTTGGAGACCAGCCTGGCTAACATGGTGAAACCCCTTTGCTACTAAAAATACAAAAATTATCTGGGCGAATCCCAGCTAGTGAGGCTGAGGCAGGAGAATCACTTGAACCTGGGAGGCAGAGGTTGCGGTGAGCCAGGATTGTGCCACTGCACTCCAGTCTGGGCGATAGAACAAGGCTATGTCTCAAAAACAAAAACAAACTCCCATCCAAACCTGAGTTTTAGAGATACTCATATTAGACTTAGGCTAATAGTTTTTTGGGTCATCCTTACTGTAGATTTTCTAATCCTAGATGGTTCCTAACCTGAATTTTAATTCCCATCAGGTGAGTTCTGGTGTTTTTTTTTTTTTTTTGAGAGGGAGTCTTGCTCTGTCACCCAGGCTGGAGTGTAGTGGCACCACATTGGTCAGGCTGGGCTCAAACTCCTGACTTCAAGTGATCCACCCAGCTTGGCCTCCCAAAGTGCTGGGATTACAGGTGTGAGCCACCACACCCGGCCAGGTGAGTTTGTTTGTATTTTTGAGACACAGTCTTGTTGCCAGGCTGGAGCGCAGTGGCCTGCTCTCTGCTCAGCTCACTGCAAGCTCTGCCTCCCGAGTTCACGCCATTCTCCTGCCTCAGTGTCCTGAGTAGCTGGGACTACAGGCGTCTGCCCAGCTAATTTTTTTGTAATTTTTTTTTAGTAGAGACGGGGTTTCACCGAGTTAGCCAGGATGGTCTCAATCTCCTGACCTCGTGATCCGCCCACCTTCGGCCTCCCAAAGTGCTGAAATTACAGACATGAGCCACCGCACCCGGCTGTGAGTTTGTTTTTAATGAAGCTGTAGTTAAATTATCAGTTGGAACAAAAAATTAGCAGCCAGTTGTATGTCACTCAAAAACAATTTTCCACATAGAAGTAGCAGTCTTTAGCAATAAAAATACTGTTTTCAGTAATTATGTTAGCGTATTGAAGTTGTGATTATTGGGAATGAGGTCCTTTGTCATGAGGTGTGGGGGGATAATTCTTTTTTTTTTTTTTTTTTTTTTGAGGTGGAGTCTCACTCTGTTGCCCAGGCTGGAGTGTAATGGTCTGATCTCGGTTCATTGCACCTTCTGCCTCCTGGGTTCAAGCGATTCTCCTGTCTCAGTCTCATAAGTAGCTGGGTTTACAGGTATGCACCACCATGCCTGGCTAATTTTGTATTTTTTGTAGAGACAGGGTTTCGCCATATTGGCCAGGCTGGTCTCCAATGATCACCCGCCTCAGCCTCCCAAAGTGCTGGGATTATAGGCGTGAACCACCACGCCCTGCAAGGGGGCATAACTCTTGATTGTGATCATTTATATGAGCTTCTGCAGAATAGCACATTTTGTCAACATTAATAGGTTTTAAATAGAGCGGTGGGCACAAAAAGAATAAAGTGGATGCAGATCAGTTGTGTAGACTGAGGACATACCCTTCTGGGTCTGACACCCTGTGAATTCCACGGGCCCTTGAATGGACTTTGGAGCCTGAGTGGTCAGTCAGGTCAGGCGCCCCTGAGAATGAGAGCCTTTGTAAACATCTGTTGGCTGCTGCATCCTGTAGCTGTTACTTCTGGAAAGTTTGGCCAGCCATTTTGTTCTTGTCTTAACCTTTTGCAGTTCAAATGTTTTTCTTGAAATGCCAGTGGATTTGGGGAAGTCGTTTCATACTCTTTTGAGACTGATTGGGATAATTCCTAAAATGGTGTTGTATAAAAAAATCTGCACTTAAGGTTTGCTGCTGAGTATAGATTTGATGACTACTTAAGCACTGGTGTTTTAAAAATGAGAATTGTGAATGAGTGGCATCAGCAGCCATTATTACCATGTGTGGGACACTTAAAGGAAGTCAGGAGTTTAGATCGTTTATCTCCACATTTTGATCTGTGCGCTCTGAGATCAATGTCAAAGGGAGACATTTCTGTTACTTAGGATTATCAATAGATTTGTACTGAAAATGCTTCCAGAAATGTTGTAGATAAGCATTGAGCGGGAGAGTAGAAAGTTTAGGGTAATAGTTGGAAAAAAGTAAGATTCCTGATAGGCAGTCTTAATCAAGTGTCTGTTTAATTATTTGGCTTTGCTTGAGTGCTCTGGTTCTAGGTTAGATTCTGCTTTGCCTCAGTTTTTGCATCTGTAAAATGAGGGTAACTCTTTGCGGTGTTGTAAGGATTAGAGCTGACATGTAAAGTCTTATAGCACAGTGCCCTACAATTGAAGGCAATTGTAAACTTTTTTTTTTTTTTTTTTTTGAGGTGGAGTCTTGCTCTGTCACCCAGGCTGGAGTGCAGTGGTGCAATCACAGCTTACTGCTGTCTCAACCTTCCCGGCTCAACTGATCCTCCCACCTTAACCTCCCGAGAAGGTGCATGCCATGAAGCCTGGCTAATTAAAAAAAATTCTTTTTGTAGAAACTGGGTTGCACCATGTTGCCCAGGCTTGTCTCCGACTCCTGGGCTCAAGCCCACCCTCCTGCCTGTCCTCCCAAAGTGCTGGGATTATAGGCATCAACCACCTCACCTGGCCCCTGTTTACATTTTCTATGATGTGTTTGAAAACCACTAATTTTTCTTTTTAATTTTTTTTGTAGAGACGGGGTTCTCACTTTGTTGCCCAGGCTGGTCTTGAACTCTTGGCCTCAAGTGATAGTGATCCTCCTACTTCAGTCTCCTAGAGTATTGGGGTTACAAGCATGAGCCACTGCCCTCCACTAGAAGACACTAATTTTTTTTTTTTTTTGACACAGACTCTCGCTCTGTCGCTCAGGCTGGAGTGCAGTGGTGTGATCTCGGCTCACTGCAACCTCCACTTCCCCGGTTCAAGCGATTCTTCTGCCTCAGCTTTCTGAGTAGCTGGAACTACAGGCATGCACCACCATGCCTGGCTAATTTTTTTTTTTTTTTTTTTGCGACGGAGTTTCACTCTTCGGTGTGATCCCGAGTAGCTGGGATTGCAGGCGTGAGCCACCACACCCAACTAATTCTGTATTTTTAGTAGAGACAGGGTTTCTCTGTTGGTGAGGTTGGTCTTGAACTCCTGACCTCAGGTGATCCACCTGCCTCCCAAAGTTCTGGTATTAGAGGCGTGAGCCACCGCGCCCGGCCACGTCTGGCTAATTTTTGTATTTTTAGTAGATACGGGGTTTCACCGTGTTGGCCAGGCTGGTCTCCAACTCCTGACCTTGTGATCCACCCACCTGGCCTCCCAAAGTACTGGGATTACAGGCATGAGCCACCGTGCCCTGCCACCATCACTAATCTTTAAAGCCAGGATATTGTGTGGAGGCTGGGGAGAGGAAGGGAAACTGTGGCATATCAAGGAAGCAGATCAACTTGCTCAATGGAACAGTCTAATCTCTGCAACTAGAGTATTTAGTAAGCATTAATGTCATGGTATTGTATCTGTGTGTGTGTGTGTGTCTCTGTGTGTGTGTGTGTGTGTGTGTGTATGCATTGGAGGAGGCATCTGAAGAAGAATCAGATTGTCACAAGAAAGGCCTTAAGTCTTCATAGAAGAAGCTTCTCCATTACAAATGGGAATGCTGAGGCCTGGGGTATGAAATGACTTGATCAGAAACTGTCCTGACTCCTAGTCTAGCACTCTTTCCACATTGCTCTTTATGTGACAATAACATGTGTTACTGACAAACGTAGCTTTTTGAGATTAATCCTTAAAAATTTGCTTAATACTAAATTTACGGCCTGAATTTTTTTTTTTTTTTTTTTGAGATGGAGTCTTGCTCTGTCACCCAGGCTAGAGTGCAGTGGCACCATCTTGGCTCATTGCAACCTCTGCCTCCTGGGTTCCAGCATTCTCTTGCCTCAGCCTCCCAGGTACATGGGACTATAGGTGCATGCCACCATGCCCGGGTAATTTTGTATTTTTTAGTAGAGATGGGGTTTCACCATGTTAGCCAGGCTGGTCTTGAACTCCTGACCTCAGGTGATCCGCCTGCTTTGGCCTCCCAAAATGCTGGGATTATAGGCGTGAGCCACTGTGCCCAGCCTCTACGTGTGTTTTTTTTTGTTTGTTTGTTTGTTTTGATTTTATCTTCTTGCTTTGACCTAAGTCATTAAGGAGAAAATTAAAAAGCATAAATGGGCTCTGGTCTCTTAGCCAAAAACTGAGTGTAACCATCTTGCAAAAAACTGCTTGTCATTCCAAAATTAATTTAGTAAGTATTACCAGAACGATAATTTAGCAAAGGAGAAAGCTTTGAGTTTTGTTAATCTCTTGAAATGATAACTGCATCTCATAGTGTCAGGGTGAGGTACATCCTCTGGGCATATTCTATTCCAGATTGCCGGGAATGGAGCCCACCTCCTGCTCCTGTCCCCATGCCCTCTCACCCTGGCCCCAACACCTCAGAGCAATTTGACATTAATGGAGTGGGGATTTTTACACTAAGTCTGGCCTCTTGTCGATATCAGTGGATTTAAGGACCACTTCCAGCTTTTGCCTGATTGTCAACTTCCAATGAATTAATGCAAGTTGGGTTTGACCCTCAGAAGATGCCCTTCATTCCTTTGCAGAAACAAAGGAGACTTCTTAGTTTTCAAGCCATAGAATGCCTCCCCCTGCCCCAAATGTTGAGGGTTTTTTTTTTGTTTCTATGTTTTGTTATTTTGCCAGAACTGGAGTGCAGTGGCGTGATCTAGGCTCACTGCAACCTCCGCCTCCTGGGTTCAAGCGATTCTTGTGCCTCAGCTTCCCCAGTAGCTGGGATTACAGGTGCCCGCCACCATGCCTGGGTAATTTTGATATTTTTTTTAGCAGAGACTGGGTTTCACCATGTTGGCCAGGCTGGTCTCGAACTCCTGACCTCAGGTGATCCACCTACCTCGGCCTCCCAAAGTGTTGGAATTACAGGCGTGAGCCACTGTGCCTGCCTGCAAATGTTGAGTTTTGATGGACTTTTCCAACCACATTATATAGATGGGGGTGGGGGACTGTTGGGGGATTTTGGAGATGAAAGGGGAAGAGTAGCTTGAAAAATGCTCACAGCTTCTTGGTATAGGTAAGACCATGAGCCATAGGATAACGACTGGATTTAAGTCCTAGTGTTGCCCTGTGTGACCTTGGACAAGTCACTTAACTGACTTGATTTCTGACCCTTAAGATGGGAGTGATAGGGGTGGCTACATCTTCCAGACCTATTTATGGGGAGCTCTTTCACATGAAGGTGGTTTGAAAGAGATAGAAAAATTTGTATTGTAATGTATGTGCCCATAACTGTAAATATCATGAAAAAATTTGGCTTCAACTTTTCCTGCAAGTTGCAGCCAAACAGCTAAAGTTTGTTTTCGTGAAATTAAACAATGTTGCTTATCTTCCTTTTTTTTTTTTTTTGAGACAGAATCTCGCTGGGATGACCAGGCTGGAGTACAATGGCGTGATCTCGGCTCACTGCAACCTCTGACTCCCGGGTTCAAGTGATTCTCTTGCCTCAGCCTCCGGAGTAGCTGGGACTACAGGCGCATGCAACCACACCTGGCTAATTTTTGTATTTTGAGTAGAGATAGGGTTTTACCATGTTGGCCAGGCGGGTCTTGAACTCTTGACCTCAAGTAATCTGCCCTCCTTGCCCTCCCAAAGTGCTTGGGATTATAGGCATGAGCTATTGCACCCAGCCGTTATCTTCCTTAAAAGATATTTTTTGGGCCGGGCGCGGTGGCTCAAGCCTGTAATCCCAGCACTTTGGGAGGCCGAGATGGACGGATCACGAGGTCAGGAGATCGAGACCATCCTGGCTAACACGCTGAAACCCCATCTCTACTAAAAATTACAAAAAACTAGCCGGGCGAGGTGGCGGGTGCCTGTAGTCCCAGCTACTCGGGAGGCTGAGCCAGGAGAATGGCATGCACCCGGGAGGCGGAGCTTGCAGTGAGCTGAGATCCGGCCACTGCACTCCAGCCTGGGTGACAGAGCAAGACTCCGTCTCAAAAAAAAAAAAAAAAAAAAAGATATTTTTTGGTTGATGGCCAAGCAGTATTTGATGCCATGAAATAACTTGGGCAGTTCCTCATTGCTGACAGAACTTGGATGTGTTAAAATTTGCCTTCAAAATATTTGAATGCCTATTTCTGCTCAGTGTGAATTGTGCTCTTCGCTGAAGATGTGTAAGAGCAGTCTACGTTCTATTCCTTGCTTTAGTCTTGTGGTTTGACTGGGAATATAAAACTGAAAAGGAAAAGGTGAATTGCGGGGAGGGGATTCTCTACTTCCCTTATATGGCCTCTTTATATGTGGCCTTATTTAAATTACTAGATGAAATTTAAATGCTAAAGTTGGCCATGCACATTGGTTCATTCCTGTAATCCCAGCACTTTGGGAGGCTGAGACAGGAGGATGGCTTGAAACTGGGAATTTCAAGACCAGCCTGGGCAACAAAGCAAGACCCTGTCTCTGCAAATTAGTCGAGCACCGTAGTTGTGCCCCTGTGGTTCCAGCTACTGGAGGAGTGGGGAGGGTCTGAGGTGGGAGGATCACTTGAGCCCAGGATGCAGTGAACTATGATCATGCCATTGCACTTCAGCCTGAGCAACGGAATGAGATCCTGTCTGCTAAGGTTGATGGAATCCAAATAAGTTCAGATGGGGAGATGAGTTTGAGGCTGAATGAACAGTAATGTTGGGGAATTACCCAGGTGTAGTGGCACACATATGTGGTCCCAGTTACTCAAGAGATAGGATTGCTTGAGCCTGGGAGGTGGAGGTTGCAGTGAGCTGAGATCATACCACTGCATTCCAGCTTGGGTTGCAGAGTGAGACTCCGTCTCAATAAAAAATAATACAAGTTTAAAAATCAGACCTTTTACCTAATTATTTCTACTTCTTTCAACATCCGTAAGGAAGATATAAGGGTCCCCTCCTCTTCCTCCCTTCCTAGGGGGTGGATGATTGATACATTGAAGAAATAATATCAGGGGCCAGAGCCACATTAAATAATAGATAATATAAAGAATTATTGACTGGGCCGGGTGCAGTGGCTCACGCCTGTAATCCCAGCACTTTGGAGGCCAAGGCAGGTGGATCACCTGAGGTCAGGAGTTCGAGACCAGCCTGGCCAACACATGGTGAAACCCAGTCCCTACTAAAAATACAAAGTCTAGCCAGGCTTGGTGTTATGCGCCTGTCATCCCAGCTACTTGGGAGGCTAAGGCAGGAGAATCACTGGAACCCGGGAGGTGGAGGTTGCAGCGAGCTGAGATCGCACCACTTCACCATTGCACTCCAGCCTCGGTGACAAGAAGGAAACTCTGTCTTAAAAAAAAAAAAAGGCTGTTGTTCCCAAACCTGCTTATTGTAATTAACCTAGCTCAAGTAAAGATGAAATAGGGGTGCAGAATATTGTAATTTCTATGGAAACTGGAATTTCTATGAAAACTGATTTGATAAAGTAAGCCCTGGGGAAACAGCAGAGAGCAAAACAGTCCCGCATCCCTGCTGTAGACTTCACATTTGGGATAATAAGATGATCCCCTGCCTTGGCTGTGTCCTTAATCTGCTTCTGACTGGAGTGGAGGCTGCTGCTGTTGCACAGAGGGAGCGTCTGTGGATAGCTGGTTTGGAACCCCCCGGCTGTCTCCCCGGTGTGAAGTAAGACATTCAGTGCATGATGGTTATAATCTTAAGAGTGAGATGGGGAGGTTGAGTACAGGCTGCAGGAGTACTGAGCACGTTTTTTTTTTTTTGCTCAGGCTAAAGTGCAGTGGGAAGAACGACCTGACTTTTTTGTTTGAGAATCAAATGAAATATTTTCTGCAATATGCCCTATTTATAAGTGAAGACATTTATGTAGAAATTTAATGTGAAAGAATTTATATGGGGACAGTGCTGCATAGGGCTAATGGAAGCACCTACTGTGCCCCACCCCCATCCTTGATCTTTGGGGAAAAAAATGCGTCTTTGTTTGTTTTTAATTTTCTTCATTTTCCTAATACAACAGGTTTCTACTTCCTTTGTTTCTGTCGTTAGCTTGAAAAGAGCCTTCAGGGATTTAGAGGAATATTTCAAGAGGAAAATTAGTTTTTCCAATTTAATTTGATTTTGAAAACCACATAGGTGCTGCAAATACAAAGAAAAAACACAGCTCTGTTCAGCTGTGGACTGACCCAAAATATTTGGAGCTTTGGGGCTCAGAGTTACCTCCGTGTGTATAAGTTAAGTAAGGTTTAAGTGTCTCCACTTTTAAACTGAAGTTTGGTAGGTGAAAGAGTGATTGTGTTTGTTATGGTCATAAATGGAAACCATTTGAAGAAAGGATAGCAAAGCCTCTCATAGCAGGAGATAGTGATTAAGTCTAGATGACGTTTGGGACTTGACAAAGCAGCTACAAATTTCATGTTAAGCCTGTTGTGCAATAAATCCAGACTTGCCTTGATTGAGATCCTGTAGCTGAAGTTGTTACCTGTCTTCATCTGCAGCTTTATTGTTGGTTTATTTAAGTAGATTGTGTGTTAATTACATACACAAATGTTAACATACACAGGCATACAATGAAAGGCATTAAGTATACCAGGGTTTCCTAGATCGGGGGAATTTTACTTCTAGTATAGCCAGTTTTAAAGTTGGAAAATGAGCATTTCCTTTTCTCATAAAAGGAGGGATGGTGGGAGGCTGGGTGCGGTGGCTCACACCTGTAATCACAGCACTTCGGGAGGCCGAGGTGGGTGGATCACAAGGTCAATATCGAGACCATCCTGACCAACATGGTGAAACCCTCTTCTCTACTAAAAATACAAAAATTAGCTAGGCGGGGTGGCGGGCGCCTGTAGTCCCAGCTACCCTGGAGACTGAGGCAGGAGAATAGCCTGAACCCAGGAGGCAGAGGTTGCTGTGAGCCGAGATTGCGCCGCTGCACTCCAGCCTGGTGACAGAGCGAGACTCCATCTCAAAAAAAAAAAAAAAAAAAAAAAAGGAGGGATGATGTTCACATTTGGCGTTTTGAGCATTCGTTTTGTCTATGGTCTACTACAGAATCTGAGCACAGAATTTGTCTGAATGTAATGACATTCAGACAAATTCTGCCCTAACTGGCAGAATGAACTGTCAGTGCCTTTTTGTCCTAACCCCATAGAATTTAATTTATACAGATTTTTTTGTTTGCTTGTTGAGACGTAAAACCAGTTGTCTTCCCCATCATGAAAGGTATGTAAAGCATCGAATGGAATAAAATTTAAAAGCCGTGTGCAAGATGAAACTATGAAGATGAGAAGGAGGTGATGTTAAGCTCTGGTTTGAGAGAAGAGGTTGAGTTTCAGGCTCTGTTGGGTTCCCGTTATTGGCATGTTAAGGACATCTGGACAAATCACAGGTTTTGCATGTGTAACATGATGGCAGGGGAGTGGGGGCAGAATGTCCAACGTGTAACAGTTCTGTAGCTTCAGCAGGTTAAGAAACATTCTCATTTTAATTCCTTGACTTTACACCTATTTGTAAATGTTATCACTGTGCGAGGGTCCTCTCCCCCTCTAAATGGTAAAAACAGGTTGACTCACTGTGAACAGAAAAGGGGAACCCAGATGAATGAATGCTTAATCAAAAGTATGTTAACACTTGATAGGGGTGAAAAAGGGAGGGAAGGGGTAACAATTTTGTTTTAAATGTGTGTTTAAAAGACAACAACGTTTAATGGTTTTGGGAAAATGACGTTTTGTTTAGAATTCACAACGCCTGTCATTTTAGGTTGTAATTTTTCTGAGTATGTCTATGCCTGTGAGTATAATATTTGATGTTTTTCATTTCTCCTTCCTTCACCATCCTTAGTCAGCTCGTAATTGCTGGATGAATAGAAAACTGAGATTTTTCTCAGGGATACCTTTTATCCTAGGAAGTAACTGTAGTTAACTCTAATCGTAAGTAATATAAACCTATTTGTTGTTTGGATTATCTGTAAATTTTATTTTTAAAATGTACTTCTGTCCCACTTCTTTCCAAAGTGTGTGGTGTTCCAGGTTCGTGGGGCTCCTTTCAAGCAACCATTTACAGACACAAGCATATAGAGTTTAGTCTCAAAAAACATGTGTAGATGCCACCCTGTACTGACTTGCTGGTCATTATTTGCACTAAACTTGGCCTTTATAGAGTGAAATTTATTTTGCCTTTCTCTGCTTCTGATTGCCTCTTTTATTTGGCTATTGCCAGCAATGCACATCCTTGTGTCCCTGTTACCCTCTCTTATAGAAGGGAGATCCTCCCCTCCCCCGCCTGCCTCCCCAGCTAGGAGATCTCTGGAACCCTGGAGAGGCACATTTGAGATGTTAATAGATCCCAGCACTTTACTCCTGAGAGCTTGCCTCCCACCAGCCACATTTCCTCCCTCTCCACCCCTCCCTTATTGCCATCAATCTAATGGAAAAAAGGGTTCGTCCTGTTGTTTTACTCTTCATTTCTGCGATCGCTATGAGGTGTGCATGAGCTTTTTGTATGTTTATTGGCCATTTGAGTTTTCCTCCTGAGTTCCCTGCTCCTGTTCCTGGGTTGATTTCTTGGGTTTAAAAAAATTTCAATTTGTAGGCATTTTGGATAAATACTGATTACTAGTTGTGTGTTACAAAGGATTTCTCTGAGGCCATGGTTTGCCTCCATTTAGTTGAACTTGGTATACATTTTAAATTTTAGTGTGATAGACATTTACTTTCTCTACATTTTGTGTCTTTAGGTCCCACTTTAGGATATAGTCTTGGTATATCATATGAGGTGGATCTAATTTTATTTAGAACAAATGATGAGCCTAATGTCCTGTCTCTGTTAGTGAATGGTTTCTTGTCCTTTTTTTCTTTGTACCTTAGATTTCAGGGAAGCCATTCTGAAAATAGCTAGTGGCTGTGGATGAAGAGCAGGTATATGAAGGTCCTTAACTTGTGAATGCCAGCTGGCTTGCAATCAGTTGAGTGTTCATGCTTCGTGGCCATATACTGGTAGCTATTAAGGAAATAGTCTCTGCAGACGTTCATTTATTCACAGCAGACAAGTGATGGTGCTTGTATTGGTCTAGGTCTTGTTACAAACCACCCATTCCTTCAGCATGTACCATTGGTCTAGGTCTTGTTACAAAACACCCATTCCTTCAGCATGTACCTATTCCCGGGCTGGGCTTTTTCAAAAACATACAGAATTGCTGTCTTATAGGTGCCTTTTCCCCCCTCAATTTTTATCTTCATTGGATTTTTAAATTGCAAAAGAAATAAGTAGTCACTGTAACACAGGCAAACTTGAAGTATATTTAAAAAAAAAAAAAAAATTACCAGTTTCACTCCCCAAATGTAATCATTGTTAACAGCATGGATAATATCATTGTTCTTATTTCCTAAGCGTATGCAATGCCATCTTTATGACTGTCTGTAATTTAGTTGTGTACACATTGATATAAAGGTGTTTTGAAATATATATTGCATTTTGTACTGTCTGATAAGTTTGTGTTGCCACAATCAAGATAGGGCATTTCCACCAGCCCAGAAAGTTCCTTTACTACGTTGCCTTTTAGTACAAATCTGTGGAGAATTTGGCCTGCTTCTCTGGTCATGGTTCTCAAAAAGATTTATGAAAAGTATAGTTTGAGGGGCTGCGGATATGGTCAAGTCTCTAAGGATGAAAAGTTGCAATGTCTGATGTCCTGGCTTACTACTGATCTGATAATAGTTGTAAAACTTAATAACGTCACTGGGCATGGTGGCTCACGCCTGTAATCCCAGCACTTTGGGGAGGCCAAAGTGGGCGAATCACGAGGTCAGGAGATCATCCTAGCCAACATGGTGAAACCCCGTCCCTACTAAAAATACAAAAAATTAGCCGGGCATGGTGGGACGCACGTGTAGTCCCAGCTACTCGGGAGTCTGAGGCAGGAGAATTGCTTGAACCCAGGAGGCGGAGGCTTCAGTGAGCTGAGATAACGCCACTGCACTCCAGCCTGGGTGACAGACTCAAAAAAAAAAAAAAACAACCTCCTAAATTCTTTACCTCTATGGCATTTAGCTTCTCAGAAGGCTCAGATTCTCTCTCTTTTTCTGTTTTAAGGGCCACAATGCAAATGGCCAGGGCACATTGTTGTCCTCTGAGCAGATGCCTGCTGGCAGGCAAATTCCTCAAGGATTGCTCGAAAAATGTGGATGTGAATTTCATGTGGATGTGAATTTCGCTCAATCAACACACTTGTCATTGAGCATCTGCCATGTGCCTGGCTCTCTCCGGGTGTTGGAGGACATAAAGCAATAAACAGGGCTTGCCCTCTGGAGGCCCTTATATCACTTATAAAGGGAAGTAGAATTACTGGGGATTTGGGGTACCGTGGATAATGATGTACATGTAGAAGTACTATATTATTTTGGATTAGGTACTATCCAAGTTTCACTCTTGTTGCCCAGGCTGGAGTGCAATGGCGCGATCTCTGGCTCACTGCAACCTCCGCCTCCCAGGTTCAAGTGATTCTCCTGCCTCAGCCTCCCGAATAGCTGGGATTAGAAGGCATACGCCACCACGCCTGGCTAATTTTATATTTTTTAGTAGAGAGGGGGTTTCTCCATGTTGATCAGGCTGGTCTCAAACTCCCGACCTCAAGTGATCCACCCGCCTCGGTCTCCCAAAGTGCTGGGATTACAGGCACCACTGCACCTGGCTTTTTTTTTTTTTTTTTTTAAGTCAAGCACTGAAGGGGCATGCAGTGGAGAAGTGAAGCCCTAACGCAGAATGCCAGTTTCTATGTATTCTCCTAGCGGCGCTTGGTATAGGGGAGCTAAAGCTCTTTTGTCCTTGGAGGAAGGTTGCTTGTAGAGACTAGTGAAGGCTTATGAGAAAGTTCATAGCTTTTCAGGCCTGCTGGTCAATTGGATGTGACAGATTGGTGGTTTCCATTCCTGAAGACTCTTCTTCTCAGGAAAAATTTGGGTTCTGAGCTCTTTTTTTTTTTTTTGAGATGAGGTCTTGCTCTGTCACCGAAGTTGGAGTGTAGTGTTGCGATCTCAGCTCTCACAGCAACCTCTGCCTGCCCGGTTCAAGCAATTCTCCTGCCTCAGCCTCCTGACTAGCTGAGATGACAGGCACATGGCACCATGCCTGGCTAATTTTTGTAATTTTAATGGAGTCGGGGTTTCAGCATGTTGGCCAGACTGGTCTCGAACTCCTGACCTCAGATGATCTGCCCGCCTTGGCCTCTGGGATTACAGACGTGAGCCACCATGCCTAGCTTAGAGCCTCCTTAATCAGAAATCTAAACTTACAAGGACGTTTCATTTCAGGGGTGTGAGTGGAGGGTGTTTCTTGTCATGGACCAGCTATTATACATGCCATTCAGAACTGCCTTTCATGGATGGTAAGGTCCTGTGTGAAAGTGACATGAATTTTTTCTGAGACAAGAGTCTCATTTGGTCACTGAGACTGGAGTGCAGTGGCACCATCTCACTGCAACCGCTGCCCCCTGGGTTCAAGTGATTCTCTTGCCTCAGCCTCCTGAGTAGCTGGGATTACAGGTGTGCACCACCACGCCTGGCTAATTTTTGTATTTTTAGTAGAGACGGGGTTTCGCCATGTTGGTCAGGCTGGTCTCGAACTCCTGACCTTGTGATCCATCTGCCTTGGCCTCCCAAAGTGCTGGGATTACAGGGGTGAGCCACCGCACCCGGAAGACATGATCTTACCAAGGAGGGACATCTGATCCCCCAAGCCCCAGAACTTACAGTAGGCTTTAGGCTGTTTCCTCGTGCATAATTGTTGAGTCTTCACTGTAGAAAGTCAAATTGATTATTGAACTTTTTTGTAGGGGCAAGGTCCCTTATCACTTGGCACTAGCAGGGTTCGGAATTGGTTCCTCATATCTAATTCTTCCCTCATGCGTGGATCTGCTGGCAAGTCAGAGTTTGCTGGGCCAGAATGGGGTACGGGCATTGAGGGTGGGGGTACTGCCCGGGGAAGAGGGTATAAGAAACACTTGCAGGTCCCAGAAGAAAGATCTGGGTGCTTTTGAGGAGCTGGGTGTTGGGAAAATTGGGAAGCACTTTGCTGAGGACTCCACTGGCGATTAGAACTGTATCTACAAAGCAAATGTTCAACCAATGTTTACAGAGTTCATTCAAACTGGCTGCAGTTTAAAAACTTGCCACCTCTGCCCTTCAAAGCAAGAGAGAACCTTGCTGTTTTGTAAGTATGCCTCAAAATGTCTTTCCCAAGGCCCCCGCAAGCCTCCTCTAAAACAGAAGTTGTTCATCTCCTGTTCATTTGAAGATGTACCCACTGTATTGTCAGTGGAGGAGTGCACCAGCACAGGGAGGGAGAAAAGTTTGCTTTCACCAATTCCTGTGTTCCCCACCTCTCTTCTCTTCCAGAGGTCCTTTTTGCTGGGGATCTCTGATTGGAATCTCCCTAGAATCATCTCATGTTGATGCAGGCAGTCTTTTAAATAGGCCAACAAGCCCCACATTCTGTGCTTTGAAGGACAGTAAAATGTTTGCATTGGTTACAGTAAAAGCCAGTACATGGCATGAATACAAAGCCCCTCGAGATAAAGTTAATGATTAAATTCAGAGGTTTTGGCCTGTTTCCTATACAGATTGCTCTCTCCTGAACTTTACTCCATTATGTTTTGAGACAAAGCCCCCAAATTGCCTTCTGTGTTTATAAGGTCCAGTTGTAATCTGTGCTGGAGCCTTTTCCTTGAGTTTTCTCCATTCCTCCAGCAGGGCATGCAGTGGGGGTAGGCTTCCTTAGGGCCCCTTGCTGGGGCTGCTTTCTTCTGTCCAGTTTTGTTTGGATACCACCCCCAACCCACATGCTTGGGGCAGGAGGAATTCCACCCTGGGCTCTTTGTTCAGCAGGAGTGGCTGCCTCCTGGAATGTTGATCACCTTGGCCCAAGTGGCTAACACTGGTGAAGCCTTGTGTTTCTGCTGCTAGGGAGCTTTCAGGGCTCAGCTGGGGGTGCAAGGGGGCATGCGTTTGGCCCTGAGTGGTGGCCTCCCTTCTCAGTCACCTCTGGGCTAGTCTAAATGAGCCAGCTTTTATCTTATCCACAAACTAAAGATTCTATCCCTTCCTCATTTAAAAAAGCCAGGGAGCCAGGCACAGGGAAAATGTGTGCCTTGATTATATCGATAGCACCCTGAGTGTGATATTATACTATTGTTTTGGGAGATGTTACCAGTAGGGGAAACTGGGTAAAGAATACTAAGTATCTTTACCTAGTGAGGTGGCTCACACCTCTAATCCCAGCACTTTGGGAGGCCAAGGTGGGTGGATCACTTGAGCTCAGGAGATCAGCCTGGGCAACATGGCAAAACCCTGTCTCTACAAAAAAATACAAAAGTTAACTGGGCGTGGTGGTGTGTGCCCCGAACCAAGATTACGCCACTGTACTTCACTGTACTCCAGCCTGGGCAATGAGTGAGGCCCACCCCCAACCCCTACCCCCCAAAAGAAAAAGCCCCAGAGGCGGGGGATTGGTTAATATGTTTAGTGCTGTACCCATTCTTTGGCTTAACGAGGCTTCTCTACTGATGAAGCGTTGTAAGGTTTATTGTTTCCTTTTTCAAGAGGTTTGTGGGACTTCACCTAAGTTGGATTCCCAGGACTTACCAGGAAGCTTCCTTTTTAATTTATTTTAATATTTACTTTTATTTAAAAAATTTCTGTAGAGACAGGAGTCTTGACATGTTGCCCAGGCTAGTCTGAAACTCCTGTACTCAGGTGATCCTTGGCCTCCCAAAGCCAAGGGATTGTAGGCATGTGCCATGGTGCCCAGCCAGGGTGCAGTTCTTGAACTCACGGCATACACCTAGGAACAACTCCACTCGTTTCTGAGCAACTGTCTCTACCTGCTTTGCTCTAGCATAATAAAGATTGCCCCTGTAATTTCAGCAGGGATTTCCCCACAGCTCAGCAGGGAGAGAAGGGAGGAGTTCTTCCTTCTCTCAGTGCTGGTCCTCATATGCTCAGAAGGGGAATTTGCAGTTCCATCACTGTCTAGATTTACTGCTGGGAAAACATTGTCCGTATTGAAAACTGACAGTTTGATAATGGCATAATTATTTAGTGTTGCTCATTTTGCTTTGACTGCCAGGAAGCTCAGAGCCAAACTCATGGTCTCAATCCAGGAAGTCCTATCCGCATGCTGCTCTTCTCCTTTCTTGACTGGAGCTTGCTTGTGTTTGTCTTCTTTGTAAGCTGCTTTTCTTAGATTTGGATGAGAGTTCCTGAAATAAATTTCAGTAAAAATTGAGTGAAAGATGATGGGGTTATAAATTGTCCAGGATAGACAGGTTTTGATCCAACAAATCAGACTGCTGAGTAGGTAAAAGAATTAAGCCATTGTACCAGCATAGCACTTGTCAAACACGCACGTAATCCCCATGTATGCTCTGTCCCTTCCTGGATAGAGTCCAGACCCGTGCCAGGGGGCGGGTGCAGAGACTTGCTAGCATGTGCCTCACAGAGAAGCCTGGGCAGTGAGGACTACAAAGCTCTCCTCTGTAAAAATCAAAGTGATTTGAGAAACCCCAGGGTTATTCATGTCCCCTTATACAGGCCTTAGCCAGGTGTAGGCTCTTCTGATCCCCGTCTCCCCGCCCCCACCCAGGAACGCTCTATTTTGCAATTTGGTACATCTTGAAACCCCTTCTTGAGAGGTGGGAGGAAGTGGTTAATCCCCACTTCCTTCCCTGGGAGTTTTATGGGCCTCTGGGAGCCTGCCTTACTCTGGCCTTAATGGTCATAAATGACCCTCTCTCAGGGCAGGGTGAAGCCCCTATGAGTCTTTGCTTGGACTCTAGGCAGTTAGGTGCTTAATAAATGCTTTTTGATGGTGATTCCCTTGGTCTTCTGTAATTGGAGGGTGGGGGTGGGACTGTTTGTAGGATTATCGGGGTGTTGGCCACAGCCCCTCCAGCTGGGTATGGGCCTGGAACGTTGTGATCGGGCAAGGGCTTCCAGGGGGCTGGGACTAGGTTTGACGGAATTGGTCAAGTCATGCTTTTGTTGAGAAATCCAAGGGGGCAGGGCCTCACCCTCCAAGGGAGCCCTCTGCTTCCTGTTACTTTCACCCCCCAAGATCTGACCTGCATGGTAACAGGGGGTAGGAGAAATGTGAAGGTAATCGTAATTGAGGGTTGATCTGGCTTTCACCTCAGGACACTCTCCCCAACTCCCCAGGATCCTTTTTTTTCATCCACCAGAGTTTTAAGGCATAGTAGTAACTCCTCAGTAAGCTTATTTCTTGGTTTGCCCAGCTCTTGGGACAGGCTTACCCAGGGGCCTTCAAGTAAGGGATACCGGGATCTGTGAAAATGGAGTGGATGGCCCAGTTGTGCTTAGCACGTTTAATCTTTATTAGTGGCAAAAGAGCTCTGGGAAGGAAATCTGGGCAGGCATCACCTCTCCTGCTAGCAGGTCCCCCTCCCTTTCCCTGCCAACTAATCCCCGTGCCTCCCATTCTGCAGGGTTTTAATTAACTGTGTTTAATCTTACCCGGGAAGCAGGCTTAATGCCCGCCTGCGTGCTTATCCCGTTACCCGCTGGGTTTTCTGTTCCAGCCCAGCCAAGGACAAGTAACATTCTGGAGGAGTCTTCGCCCAAGGGCCATTAGCTGAGGGAACCTCCCTGAGCTCCTTTCCTGTCGTGCTGCTTTTTGGGAAGGTGCAGAGCCGGCCCAGAAAGCAGCCAGGGTGTGGGCAAGGGTTAATCTGGGCCCTGCCCGCCCACCCTGCCTTTGTGGAGGAGCTCCATAAATCCTGCTGGATTTAATGTTATGCAAATAACTCCACATAATGCACTTTTTTCTGGTTAGAATCTCAAGATGTCTTAATGTGAAATACAGAAAAAATAAGTGTCCTAAAAACGATGAGAGCCGAAGTATTTTACGGGAAATCATTTGTGGTGACTGCCTACTATGTGCTTACCCATGCTTTCTGGCTGTGTCGTGGTTATTTTGTGTGGTTGCGTAAATCAGCCCTTCCCTGGTTAACAATGACCTGGGAGTTGGTTAGCCCTGGGGCTCCCTACCCCGTGGAGATTCTGATTCTCTGAAACTGGGGTGGGGCTCAAATTTGCATCTTTAACAAGTACCTCAGGGGATTCTAATGCTGGTGGCCCCTTTGAGAAACAGATTTAAATGTTGCCCTAGAAGGAAGGAGGGGACTTTAGGTCATGACGGAGTTCCCAGCACACTGTTTTGTTTTGTGAATTGGCATTTTACCCAATTGTCAGTCATAACTTTACTTTTATTCCCTTTCCTTGAGACTGGGTCTCAGCTTGTCACTTAGGCTGGAGTGCAGTGGCATGATCACAGCTCACTGGAGCCTCAGCCTCTCAGGCTCAAGCAATCCTGCCTCAGCCTCTGGCATAGCTAGGAGTACAGGCACTCTCCACCATGCCTAGCATCTCACCAGTGATCCACCATGCCTGGCCAATCATAACTTTTCTATTTAATTTTACATGATGTCTCCTGAATTGTAAGTTGGTAGACCTATATTATTATCAGATGCCCTGGTGGGTTTAAGCAGCCCTTGAGATAATAATGAAGCTTTAACTTAGCTGATGAAGTAGGTTAACCAACTTTAAGACGTAACAATTCCTAGAATATTGAATCAACTTTTAGCCGTTCCTCTCCTGAGCCACCTTGAAAAGATAGCCAATGGGGACATTATATTTCTGAGAAGCCATTCCATACTTCCAAAGTTCCCCAATTTTAATGACATTGGGATGGAAATTCAATTTAAGACAAGATAGTGAAGACAATGAGTTTTTGGACTGAATTTGAGCTAAACTCCCCGAAGTTGTTTCATGTGCGACTCTGCCTTCGACACAAGCAAGGGCAGCTTAGAACTAGGTGATGGAGCTGCTCTTGGGGTGAGGCTGTGCGTCTTGAGGGCCTTGCCAGGTTTTCCCTTCTGCTTTCACCTCTAGTTGGCATCTCTGTTCTCTCTCTAAATGGAGCTGAACGGGAGCCACCTGGAGGCTTTCCAGGTACCTGTCTGGATTGTATAAAAACAGCTGGTGCTGTGCCATGGAGGGGAGTACGGCAATTTTCAGACAGAGCTGAAATGTTTGTGGCCGTGTCTCCCAAACCATGCCACGGCTTCCATTTCACTCCCAGGGTTAATTGGGTGAAAATGTGGGAGACACATGGCTCAGACCCACAGAAGGCTTGCAAAGATGTAGGAATCCCCAGGAGCCAGGGCAAAAAGGATGAAAAAGAATGCAGGTGTTTAGTATATTCAGGAGTCCCCAGTGTCCCTCATCTGGCTAAGCAGCTCCTGCCACCACACCATGAACAGTCTTACTGCCACCTCGCTTGGCAGCCCTCCTTCCCTCTAGCGGGTTTGCAGGGAGTCTTGAGTTTGGGGTTACTCACAGGTACAAACCTTTGTTAAACTCGGTGGTCACTAGGTAAATGAGATCATATGATATTATAAGCCAGTTGTATGTATTGTTAATGACAATATGCTCTGAGAGAACAAAAGGCCTTGGGATCTTACATGAGGTTACTGGGTCAAATTGCCATGCGACCTGGGCAAAGTTTCAGTTTGGATCCTTTTTTTTTTTTTTTGAAACAGAGTCTCTCTGTCACCCAGGCTGGAGTGCAGTGGTCAGCTTACTGCAACCTCTTGCCTCCCAGGTTCAAGCGATTCTCCTGTCTCAGCCCCCTGAGTAGCTGGGATTACAGGCACCTGCCACCATGCCTGGCTAATTTTTGTATTTTTAGTAGAGACGGGGTTTCGTCATGTTGGCCAGGCTGATCTCGAACTCCTGACCTTAGGTGATCCGCCCAACAGTTTGCATCATTTTTTAAAAAATGGAGTTGGAGATTATGGCTCACTAGCTTGTGCATTTATTTATTGTGTTTTTGGGTGGGAAACTAACTTGGTAAGCCACTTCTTATTTTTAAATTGGTATAATAATTATATATATTTAGGGGGTACAATGTGATATTTGGTATATACATACATTGTGGAATGATTATTTTAAGGTAATTATCTCAGATACTTAGGTTTTTTGTGATAATATTATTTAACATGTTTAAAATCTGTTCTCAATACATCATTAACAACTGTGGTCACCATGCCGTGCATTAGCTCTTGAACACTAGCTCTTCAACACGTAAGTCTTCCTATCTAACTGAAACTTTGTGTGTACCCTTTAACTATATCTCCCCTTGCCCCTCCCCTATGTCCACCCCCGTCCCCACCCCGCTCCTAGCCTCTGGTATTCTACTCTCTACCTCTCCTTTAGTTCTCTACTCTCTACTTCTGTGAGATCAGCTTTTTTAGTGACATCATGTGGTGTCTGTCTTTCTGTGCCTGGCTTGTTTCACTTAGCATAATAACCTCCAGTTTCATCCCAGTTATTGCAAATGACAGGATTTCCTTCCTTTTAAAGGCTGAATAGTATTTACCCATGCGTATATGGCACATTTTACTGTCTTGTGAACAGTGCTGCAGTGAATGAGAGGACAGATAGCTCTTAGACATACTGATTTCAGTTATTTGGGGTATATACCCAGAAGTGAGATTGCTGGATCATGTGGTAGTTTTTGTTTTGTTTTGTTTTGTTTGAGACAAAGTCTCGCTCTGTCACCCAGGCTGGAGTGCAGTGACACGATCTCTGCAACTTCTACCTCCCTGGTTCAAGCGATTCTCCTGCCTTATGCTCTGGAGCAGCTGGGACTACAGGCTCACGCCACCAGGCCTGGCTGATTTTTTTTTTTTTTTTTGGAGACTGAGTTTTGCTCTTGTTGCCCAGGCTGGAGTGCAATGGCGCGATGTCACCGCAACCTCCGCCTCCTGGATTCAGGTGATTCTCCTGCCTCCACCTCCCGAGTAGCTGGGATTACAGGCATGCGCCACCACACCTCGCTGATTTTGTATTTTTAGTAGAGACGAGGTTTCTCCACGTTGGTCAGGCTGGTCTCAAACTCTCGACTTCAGGTGATCACCCGTCTCGGCCTCCCAAAGTGCTGGGATTACCGACATGAGCCACCGCAGCTGGCCTAATTTTTGAATTTTTAGTAGAGACGGGGTTTCACCGTATTGGCCAGGCTGGTCTTGAACTCCTGACCTCATAATACACCTACCTACCTTGGCCTCCCAAAGTGCTGGGATTACAGGTGTGAGCCACCGCGCCCGGCCAGGTTAGTTCTGTTTTTAACTTTCTGAGGAACCTCCATACCCCTCTCCATAATGTCTGTACTAACTTTAAGGTTGTGCATTTTAAGTGAGTTTATACAGGGAAGCATCACCAGTGCCTGACTTACTGTATCCTTACATTTGGCAAGTACACATTGACTATCTGTTTTGAGCTTAGCTTTGTGCTCAGTTAAATGCAGCCCCTTCCATATGTGACAAATGAATGTGCTGACAACCAGAGATTCGCCTGGAGTCGGCTTCCTCCCACATTTGCCTCTGAGTCTTGGCTTAGCTGGCTCTCAATATGGCGCTCTGTTTTTTTGTTTTGCTTTGGGACTGGTAATGTTTTGTATATGTATGGGCTCAACCAACTGTGGATTGAAAATATTAGAAATAAGGCAATAAAAATTCAAATACAGTATAGTTATTGACATAGTATTTACATTGTAGTAGGTATTCATAACCAATCTAGAAATGATTTGAAGTATATGGGAGGATGTTCATGGGTTATATGCAAATACTACACCATTTGTATAAGGAACTTGAGCATCCTTGGATTTTGGTATCCAAGGGGGTCCTGGACACCCAGTCTTCCACAGATAACGAGAGACGGCTGGACTTTATACAAGCGTGGCAAAGAGCCACTTAATACTGTGTGACCTCGTGTGAGTTAATCTCTTTGCCTTAGATTTTTAATTTGTTAAATAGAGATGATAGGTAGACACTTAATGGTATCCTGTGCGCTGACGAAATGCACAGATCTGAATAGATGGTGAGTTTCGACAGTTGTGCACCCCAGGGTAGTGTGCATTTCTTTCTGCCCTCTTAATTCTACAGGTCAGAGGAATCCTGCCAAAGGAGTTCTGCAAGGTCTGGCCCATAAACTCTTATCTTGTCTGCAGAAGTCAGCTGGTCTTGTCACTTCTTTCCCTGATAACCATTCCTCTTCCCTGGAGGGGTGGGGGCCTGAGTCATCAGGGCATGAAGCTGTTGTGGAGGGTTCCCTCCAAATAAATAAGGGGATTGTCTTTTTTTTTTTTTTTTTTTTTGAGACGGAGTCTCGCTGTGTCACCCAGGCTGGAGTGCAGTGGCGCGATCTCGGCTCACTGCAAGCTCCGCCTCCCGGGTTTACGCCATTCTCCTGCCTCAGCCTCTGAGTAGCTCGGACTACAGGCGCCCGCCACCACGCCCGGCTAGTTTTTTTTTTTTGTATTTTTTTAGTAGAGACGGGGTTTCACCATGTTAGCCAGGATGGTCTCGATCTCCTGACCTCGTGATCCACCCGCCTCGGCCTCCCAAAGTGCTGGGATTACAGGGTTGAGCCACCGCGCCCGGCCAAGGGGATTGTCTTTGCTAATTCTTTGCTATCTCTTTATCTCATATTTCTTAATACTGTTTTTTTTAATGGTTCTTTTTGGGAAATGAGGCTCAAAAATATACCTAGTTTTATCTGTGATTAGGATCCTGAGGTTATTTTTCCCTTGCCGCAGGCAGTTTTAAAATGCCTGATGCCTCTTCATCTTTGCCCCTTAAACACCAGCCCTGGCCAGCTAAACGAAACCTGGAACAGTGGCCAGGCCACGGACCCAGTGGAATCTGGGGATGGTGGGAATCACCTTGGTTAGCTGAGACTTGAGGTGACAGGAAAACCAGAAAGCTGCGCTTTCATGTGGTAGTGTCATGGAGTGGAAACGTCTGGATTTCAGAGCCCTGCCAGACACATCCCTAAGCCCCTAAACCCCAATTCCTCACTCCTATTCAGTGAGTTCCCTGAAACTCTGGGGGTCTAGGGTTGGAGAGAGGTTAAGATGATACTTAAATTTTTTCAAACACTCTTATTTTAGGAAATGGGAAAAAATGGGATCCTGGCCCTGGGCAGTCAGGGGAGCCTTAAGCTGGGTGTGCTAACTGGACAGAGGACTTAAGGGCATGATAACTGCAATTTAATTTAAAAAGCTGCTTGTTGGAAAATAAGCCCCTCAGTTTGGATGGATAAGGACAGAAGGAACACAGTCTTGTGAAACTACTTCTTGGTAGTTAAACATCATTTCATGGTGAAGGCAGAGCGAGTTCATTTACCTGCCTTAGATGAGAAACCCCAGTACTGCAGTTTCCCCCAGGACCAATTTTTAAACAGTGTGGTTAGAGGAAGGATCCTGCATAGGGCCTGGAGTTTTTTTTTCTTCTTCTTCTTCTTTTGAGACAGAGCCTTACTCTGTTACCCAGGCTGGAATGTAATGGTGCAGTCCGAGCTCACTGCAACCTCCGCTTCCCGGCTTCAAGCAGTTCTCCTGCCTCAGCTTCCCCAGTAGCTGGGATTATAGGCGTGCGCCACCACGTCCAGCTAATTTTTGTGTTTTTAGTAGAGATGGGGTTTTACCGTGTTGGCCAGGCTGGTCTCGAACTCCTTGCCTCAAGTGATCCACCCACCTCAGCCTCCCAAAATGGTGGGATTACAGGCGTGAGCCTGGCTTAGGGCCTGGAATTCTAATGTTTATTTCTTAATTAAGCTGTGGCTGTTTTACTAGGTAAACAGGCCTCCTTCCCCTTCTACTTTTTTTGTCTGGTGGGGTAAGAGTTGGGTGTATTGGTTATGGATTCTTAACTTTTTTGTCAAGAACCCCTTTAAGAATCTGACCTGTGTACTTTCTCTCCAGAAGGAAGTGCACACTCAAAATTTTGCACACTAATTGAGGGGTTACCAGGCCCTGAGATTGTCACAGTTGTGCACACAAATTGAAGGTAGCTCCCATCTGGCTCCTAAGCTTGTGTGGCTCAAAGTGTTCTTGGGGTATGTCTTCAGTGTCTTTCAAAGCAAAATAGTAATCTGTTGTTATGAATTTCCAAAAACGAAACAAACCCCCACACATCCGGGTGGTTTCAGAATTTAGGCCCTGTGGCATGGAGGTTCGTTGTGGTAAAGCCTTCCTTCCAGTCTCCCTCCGTTCCGTGCCTCTTTTCCAAAGGCAGGTAATGGGACAGAAAGGTGTTGAAGTATTTCTGAGTTTAAAATACTAATCCTGTGGCAAATCTAGGGTTTTCTATAGGAGGATGTGGTGATTAGCGGGTGAAGTTTGCATCGTTAATTGGGAATACAGATTTTTTGTGTGCAATTCTCTAAAAGCAAGTGTTAGGGAGGGTGAAAAGCTAAGAGGAAATTGTTTCTCAAAGGATTTTCGCAAAAGGCATTTCCCTTCCCCCTCCTCTTATGTTTGACCTATTTATGTACTTTCAGAGTGTTGATGTCATAGTATTTCAAAGGGATATTGTATGTCTTGACTGGTAACTGCTTTTAAATAGGCCCAAAATACTCCCTCCTCCATTAATGATCGGCATGGCTCCGGCCAGGAATGGAAATTGTCAAATTGTCGTAGAATGTCTTAGTCATCCTAATGACTAGAGTCATTCTCTCTCCTGCTTAATTCTGGACCTTCTTTGGCAACCACTGGAACATAATCAGCAAATAAAAATAACCTTTAAGGAAGACTAGCTTGTGCAGACGAACGTTCTTTGAATTTTAAGCTGAAATGCTGAGTGCAGGATGGAGAGAACGCTGCTAAGCAAGGTATCTTGACTGGCTTGTTAGTGAGGGTTTTGTAGGGGGACCATTCCCTGCCCCATCCGCCTGTTTCTCTTGTGGGATTAATCATTTCCTTTTGACCTTGTGCTCTGCCCCTAACATGTTGCATTGATCAGATCCCGAAATCTCAAGTCATTCTCCACCCCCACCACCCACCTCATTCTAATTAGACATCCTGAGGTGCAGGTGGGGGAGGGGTTTAAATAGAAAAGGTATTCTCTATCACAATACACAAAATGAAAAACAAATCATTATTTTTCAAAACAAGCCTCTCCACTTTCCTGTTTTGTTTTCTTATGATTCTGTCAAGCCTTTTAGAAAGCTCCTTGACTATGGAAATGTTACTGGTTCAGCTTACACATTTTAAAGCCTTGTGTTTCTTAGGCTGTGGGGAAAAGTTTGTTCTTTTTCATAAGCCTTACATCTCAATTTCTTCCTCACTCTCACTTTTCAGAAAATTTCTAAGTAGATGGTGAAATTTGAATTTCAGGCTACAATTCGTAAAATAATTGAATACAATTGGTAATAGAGTAGAATACAGTGAACAAATGGCCAAGCCAATAAGGAGGGTATGCAGAACTGACTGATTGATTTTGGTGTATTTCCCTCCTTAACTGAATCCACCCAGCTAAATATAAAGTTCTTTGAAGACATAGTGTTGTCCTCACCTTTGATTAATAAAAGAGAATTGGCAAACTGGAAACTTTGTTTTTTTGTTTTTGTTTTGTTTTGAGACAGAGTCTTGCTCTGTTGCCCAGGCTGGAGTGCAGCGGTGCGATCTCAGCTCACTGCTGCTTTCACCTCCCAGGTTCAAGCAATTCTCCTGCCTCAGCCTCCCGAGTAGCTGGGATTACAGGCGCCCACCACTATGCCTGGCTAATTGTTGTATTTTTAGTAGAGATGGGGTTTCACCATGTTGGCCAGGCTGGTCTCGAACTCCTGATCTCAGGTGGTCTGCCTGCCTGGGCCTCCCAAAGTGCGGGATTTACAGGTTTGAGCCACTACGCCCTGCTGTAACTGGCAACTTTGAAAGAGGTGGGGCAGTTCTACTCTGTGTGACGTTAATCTTGGGAAACGTAATTATTTCAAACTTAAATTTCAGGGTGGCAAAACAGAGGTCTGAAGAGTATCAAAATTGCAAAAGAGAGAAAGGAAAGCTGATTTTATCACTTAGGCATAGCAACAGCTTTCTTTTGCCGGGTGGGCAGGAAAGGAATTTTCTCTTCACTTCCCACTTGCACGTACGGAGACCCTCTGGAGCGTGCCGGGGGTGGGGGGGGGTGGGGGGGTGGTCCTGTGGGAACAAAGCTCTGCATTGGACCTGCTGCAGCTTGGACCAGGCTGTTTTATGGCCGGTCCTCGACCTTGGACCAAAGTGGCTACAGATTCCCTGGGGGTAGCCTTTTGGATTGTGGGGCTATGAATGAAATTGGGGACAGGGACAGTGTCACGGCCTAAACTGGAGCCCCGGAGGCACATCCTGGAGAAGGACATTGAGGGCTGTGTTCCTTCTCTCTGACCAGAGGGAGGGTGGGGGTTGGGAGGTAGATAATTAGGTCTCTCCAACTTCTCCATATGTCCACTACTGGGTTTATGCCTGAGGGTGTTGTGTAGACATGTGAAGTATTGGGAAGCAAAAAACAGTGGTTCAAACAAATGCAGTGATAGGAGAGTGGGGCTCTCAGATGTGAGAACTTACAGACGACCCAAAGCAAGACAAGAACATTTTGCCAGAGAGATCTCCTTGTGCTAGGCTCATTTTAGGGAGCTATAGGGATGTGCTATTAAAGTCAGGCTTGTTAAACCCAACAGGCATTTATTCTCGACCTGGAGGGATAGGGAGCCATTGAGGGTTCTTGAGTTTGGAAGTAATGAAAAAAAGCAAGCAGTTGAATTAAGCAGTGGTTGATGGCACACAGGTAGAATTGCCTCTGCCTGAGGATTACAGAACCCTAACTGGGTAGAGGAAGGTTTGTATTCGTATACCGTCTTTAAAAAAACAGAAACAAAAACCAAAAAAAACCCTTTGGTATTTATTTAGTATAAGCAGTAATGAAACATGCAGCTTTGTAGCTTTGTCTTGGCAAATATTTCAGGAACATGAAGAGAACAGCAAAAGGTATTTGCAATTAAGTTCTAAGTAGCTACACAAATACACCCCAGTTTGGTGTGAATAAAAAGTATGGGCGGGGCGTGGTGGCTCACGCCTGTAATCCCAGCACTTTGGGAGGCCAAGACGGGCGGATCACGAGGTCAGGAGATCGAGACCATCCTGGCTAACATGGTGAAACCCCGTCTCTACTAAAAAAAAAAAATACAAAAAAATTAGCCGGGCGTGGTGGTGGGCACCTGTAGTCCCAGCTACTCAAGAGGCTGAGGCAGGAGAGTGGGGTAAACCCGGGAGGCGGAGCTTGCAGTGAGCTGAGATCTGGCCACTTCTCTCCAGCCTGGGTGACAGAGCAAGACTCCGTCTCAAAAAAAAAAAAAAAAAAAAAAGTATGAAATTTTGTTCTATGACATACAAAGAATGTGTGCCTAAGTCAGCACCAACACTGAACTCCAATCCAGGCTCTGCTCAGATGGGGTCTGTGGGAGATGCCAGCTACCCACATCTTGGGGCATCTGTCCTGTATGCTATCCCTCTGAACTGTACCCTCTCACTATAGATTTGGTTATCAAGGAATACTTTTACCTATTTTTCTTCTTTTTCACAGATAGTAACATACTGTGTACATTACTCTGTTCGTATTTTTTCCATATTTTTTCCATCTTGGAGATTATTATTATATTTTGAGGCAGAGTCTCACTCTGTCACCCAGGCTGGACTGTAATGGCATGATCTCAGCTCACTGCAACCTCCGCCTCCTGGGTTCAGGCAATTATCCTGCCTCAACCTCCTGAGTGCTGGGACTACAGGCGCCCGCCACTACACCCGGCTAATTTTTTTTGTATTTTTGTGTTGTCCAGGATGGTCTCGATCTCCTGACCTCGTGATTCGCCTGCCTCAGCCTCCCAAAGTGGTGGGATTACAGGCGTGAGCCACCGCATCTGGCCAGAATATCCCATTTTTAAAAAAATGGTTGCCCTGGAGTCAATTTATTTAACAATTATTAACTAGTACTCTATTAATGGACATTTAGTTTACTTCCAGTCTCATGTGGTACTATAAATCATTTATTTTTAAGGAAGTGCTTCATTCCTGCCTGGGTGAACATCTAAAGATTGTCTTGTAACTTGTAAGTGTTCTTACGAGAGAAGGGACACCATTTTTCCTGAGGAGAAATGGAAGTTAAAATTTTGTGCTGAGATAATGTTGAGCCGTTGGTGAGTTTGTCAAGTCTGGGGTTTGGTTTTGTCAAAAGTTTGTGGGAGGCCAGGTGTGGTGGCTCACGCCTGTAATCCCAGCACTTTGGGAGGCCAAGGCAGGTGGATCCCTATTTTTTTTTTTTGAGACGGAATCTCGCTCAGTCACCCAGGCTGGAGTGCAGTGGTGCGATCTCAGCTCACTGCAAGCTCCGCCTCCCGGGTTCACGCCATTCTCCTGCCTCAGCCTCCCGAGTAGCTGGGACTACAGGCGCCCGCCACCTCGCTTGGCTAGCTTTTTGTATTTTTTAGTAGAGACGGGGTTTCAACGTGTTTGCCAGGATGGTCTTGATCTCCTGACCTCGTGATCCGCCCGTCTCCGCCTCCCAAACTGCTGGGATTACAGGCTTGAGCCACCGCGCCCGGCTGGCAGGTGGATCACTTTTGAGGCCAGGAGTTCAAGACCAGTCTGACCAACAGAGTGAAACCCCATCTTGACTAAGAATACAAAAATTACCCGGGCAAAGCGTGTGTCTGTAGTCCCAACTACTCAGGAGGCTGAGGCAGGAGAATCGTTTGAACTCAATAGGTGGAGGTTGCAGTGAGTTCAGACCTCACTGCACTCCAGCCTGGATGACAGAGCAAGACTCCATCTCAAAAAAAAAAAAAAAAAAAAAAAAGGAAAGAAAAGCCTTGGTGTTGGCCCCTTTGGGCCATCTTGGTTCACAGCAACCTCTGCCTCCTGGATTCAAGTAATTCTCATGCCTGAGCCTCGCAAGTATCTGGAATGATAGGCATGTGTCACCATGCCTGGCTGATTTTTTTAGTTTTTGTAGAGACTCAGAGGTCTCGCTATGTTGGCCAGGGTGGTCTCAAACTCCTTGACTCAAGTGATCTGCTCACCTCGGCTTCCCAAAGTGCTGGGATTACACATGTAAGCCACTGCGCGCCTGGCCTACATTCCCATTGTAATAGTTTTGTTCCCTAGCACGTTCTCAAAGATGGTTATTTCTGGAGAGGCACCTCATTCGTGGACATATACATGGAAAGATGCTTCTGGACATTGCTTAGGCTGTTCAGGCTCTGAGAGGTTGTGACCAGCTCATGGAAACCTTGAGTTTTCCTCTGACTCTCTGTGGCTACCCACCTGACCAAAGCTCTGGAATGGAATCCATGAATGAAATTTTGATGGGATTAGCTGTGGGCAGAGCTAGGAAGGAGCCTTAGTTTGAATATCCTCTTCATTCCCTAGGCCTTACTCAAGGAGGAAACAAGGTGGCATCATCTGGCTAAATCTTTCTAGCCCTCAGCCCCAACTCCTCACAAAGCTGTTTTCTGTTCTTTAATAGATGAGAATGGTGTTATGATGATCATTTTCTGGCCACAGTTGGATGCTGGTGGGATACAGTGCTCACCACCCACTTAAGTAGAGTATTGCATAAGCGGTTATTTCCTCCTTTCTGTTTGTTCAAATGTGTATTGAGCATCCATGTGCCAGACACTTAGATGCTTGGAATGAAGCAGTGAACAAGACGGAAAAGTCAGTTCCAGCCTTCCTTGTACAGTGATCTCCCTTACCCACAGTCAGCCACAGTTGGAAAATAGCTGAGTGCAGCACATGATATTTTGAGAGAGAGATACCACATTCATATAACACAGTATATTGTTACACAATACATTGTTACAATTGTTCTCTTTTAATATTGGTGGTTGTTACTCTGCTTACCTTTTATCATAAATATATATGTATAATAAAAAACATAGTATATGTAGGGTTTGGTACTATCAGTGCTTTCAGGCATCCACTGGGGGTCTTGGATGTATCCCCCAAGGATAAGAGGGAACTACTGCACTTAAATTCGAATGGGCAGGTGGTGTACAAGTGACTAGATACACATTTTCAGGGATTGAAAAGGGCTGTGAGGTACCTGCTTTCTCCGATAGTTTTCTTTACCTGGAACTTTCACTACCACCGCCCCCTCACACCCCCCATCTACTTGCACTTTTAAGACTTGACTTCTCCTCCTCCAGGAAGTTCTAGGAGATTACATCTCAGCTGGACTTAATTCAGTTGTCCCTTCTATTAGACTGTTAGCACTTTGAGGGCAAGGACATCATAGTGCCAAGCATGAGGCAATAACGAAATGTACCGGATGTTAAAAATAGGACTTCTGTTGGTGGAAGGTGGAAGGGGAGAAAGGCTGTTTTGACTGGACATGAATAAGAGTGGAGTCACTGGCCTCCTGCAGAGGAATTTGGGACCCGTAGGGTCAGAGGTCATCATTCAGCATGCTTTCTCCCACTCTTATTTATGAAATGAGCTCTCAACCTTCTTTTCAACGAGCGCAGTAACCCAGAGAACCTGGGGCAGGAGTGCTGCCTTGGCTCATTGTCAGTCCTGCTTTGCAAACACTGTGATTTAACTTGCCTTGCCGCTTACCAGGCCGGAACCCTTCTGGGCTCATAACCACGCGTTTTCTTTCTGTTGGAACTGCCACGGACGTTTTTGGGTTTCATGTACGGTCCTCGGATGAATTCTCTACCACCACCCTGAGAGGAAATGTAGTATCCCCATTTATGGGTGAAAACAGAGCTCAGTGAGCCAACTTATCCAAAATTGCTGGAGAAGGACCACTCAACATTTGAACCCAGGGTTTCTGACTCCTCAACACAAGGTGACCCAAAGTTGTGTCCTGGCCTCTTTCCACGTGGCTGGAACGATCGCTAACCGCTGGCCCCTCAAGGTCACCCAGCTATCACATACACACTTCTCTTCAGGAGCTTTCACTGGGTCCCCTATTCCCTCTGTTTTACTTTGAGTTCTACACTTTGGCCAGGAATAGCGTGCTTCTTTGCTCAAGCTGTTCTTTTAACTGGCAGATTTGTAAATCTTCCACCTCAGTCCTCCTGGGTCTGTCCCATTCTCCTTGAGAAGCTATTTCTGATTTACCTGCTTATCCCACGGGCATGCTACTGCAGTGTCTCCTAGACAGTGGTTGAAGTTCTTGTTGAATGGAGTCATTTTGTGCAAAATTTCTAGCCATTTTTAGCAATTTTTCTCTAACTGTCCTCATGTGCAATTCACTCTTGAACAATGTGGGGGGTTAGGGGTGCTGACCCCCTGTGCAGTCAAATTTGTATGTAGACTCCCCCAAAACTTTATAGTATGCTGTTGATTAGAATTCTTACAGATAATAATAAGTCTGATGTGTGTATTATTTGTATGTTACATGTATTATATGCTGCTGTATTCTTCAATAAAGTGAGCTCGAAAATAATGTTACTAAGAAAATTAATAACGGCCAGGTGCGGTGGCTCATGACTGTAATCCCAGCACTTTGGGAGGCCGAAGCAGGCAGATCACTTGAGGTCAGGAGTTCAAGACCAGCCTGGCCAACGTGGAGAAACCCTGTCTGTACTAAAAACACAAAAATTAGCCAGACGTGGTGGTGGGCGCCTGTGATCCCAGCTACTCTGGAGGCTGAGACACAAGAATCCCTTGAACCCAGGGGACGGAGGTTGCATCAAGCTGAGATCATGCCACTGCACTCCAACCTGGGTGGTAGAGCGAGACTTAGTCTTGGGGCCGGGAGGAGGGAGGACACTAAAAGAAGAAGAAAATGTATTTACTATTTAAGTGGAAGTAGATCATTATAAAGGTCTTCATCCTCCTTATCTTCATATTGAGTAGGCTGAGGAGTTAGAGAGAGAGAAGGGTTTAGTCTTACTATCTTAGGGGTGGCAGAGCTAGAAGAAAATCCATGTATAGGCCGGGCGTGGTGGCTCAAGCCTGTAATCCCAGCACTTTGGGAGGCTGAGACGGGCGGATCACGAGGTCAGGAGATCGAGACCATCCTGGCTAACACGGTGAAACCCCATCTCTACTAAAAAATACAAAAAAACTAGCCGGGCGAGGTGGCGGGCGCCTGTAGTCCCAGCTACTCAGGAGGCTGAGGCAGGAGAATGGCGTGAACCCGGGAGGCGGAGCTTGCAGTGAGCCGAGATGCGGCCACTGCACTCCAGCCTGGGCGACAGAGCGAGACTCCGTCTCAAAAAAAAAAAAAAAAAGAAAAAAAGAAAATCCATGTATAAGTGGACCCTTGTGTTTCAAACCCATGTTGTTCAAGGGTCAGCTGTATTTTGGTAATTCCTCATTTGTCTTGCTGATCCTCTCTATCAGGGGTATATTTTCCAAATCAGGCCATGTCTGAGCGTGAAGGGGGTGCTGTTAACAATTAAGCCTTAAAAAAAAAAATTAAGCCTAGACATCATGAGCAAACCTGTCCAGACTGACCAACACCTCTAGGGACTAGAAGCTTCTCAAGTTGTTTTTTCCTTCAAGGCTTTTAGCGCAGTCTTAAATCCGATGTAAACAGTTTAAAAATTAGCAGTGAGCACAGCACACTTGACTATGAGGCCAGGATACTGTGGCCTCATAGTCTCTGAGTCTGAGTACAGACCAACTTTAAGAGCTGTCGCTAAAACAGATGGAGTTGGAGGCCCAGGAGGAAGTTCTGGGAGAGCCAGGAGGCTCAGCTAAACAGCCTGAGCCTCCCTGGCCACCTCTTCTTGGGGAAGAGTTTTAGATGCAGTGGGATGAGTATTGTGGAAAGACTAAGGAAAAGCTACATAGGGCCTCAGAACAATTTGGGGGAAGGACAGAGCCAAATATTTAGATTTCTTGTGCCATGTGTATCACCTTTTCCTGACTTTAGGTGATAGACAAAGTAAAGAAGTAAAGGTGACTTTTTCAGGGCCAGGTGGAGCAAGACAGGAATTTCAGGACCCAAGTAAAGACTACTTTGGGGGCTTAGAAAAGCCTCCTGAAAACTTCGATTATGTAACTGATATCACCTGATTGTTTCACCAGCTAAGAGCTTGTGAAATTTCTTTTTCCCATCATAGCAGGTCTGGCTTTTCCCATCTTTGTGAAGTTTACCCTTGCTTATCTGACGGAGTGCATGGTCAGGTTCTGCCCCTCATCGCCTTTATAGGGCAGAAGTGTGGGGGTTCTCTTGGCTCCGTGACCTGCTGAATCTGGGCGGTGGGTGCCTGTTTCACAAGTTCTGTTGAACAGCATCCAACAAGCTTCATTTGTTGGAATGAGGTAGGATTTCTGAGAAACATTCACATCTGAGACTTGAAATTATTTTTCATTACCATCATTTGCTAAAAGAGGAAAAACACGATGAGTGGTACCGCAATTTTAAGCTTTTCTTTTTTCTTTTGGAGACAGTGTCTCGCTCTGTTGCCTAGGTGGTGTGCAGTGATATGACGTCAGCTCACTGCAACCTCTGTCTCCTGGATTCAACGATTCTCCTGCCTCCCAAAAAGCTGGGCTTACAGGTGCACACCAACATGCCTGGCTAATTTTGTATTTTTAATAAAGATGTTTGTATTCACCATGTTGGCTAGGCTGGTCTTGAACTCCTGAGGCTAGGCCTTCCAAAGTGTTGCGATTACAGGCGTGAGCCACTGTGCCTGGCCAACTTTGGGGTTCTGAAGAGGGGTTTGATGCCAGTGGTTTTACGTACAGTGTCCCCAAATGTTGGTCTTTTTTCTGGTTGTATCTCGTTACCATTTAGTTGACATTTCCCTGCCTGGGATGCTGCTGGCCTGGGGGCCTGGGTTCCCTGGCTTTCCAGGGGTCATTTCACTTGGTCTTTGCTTACATCCTGCTGTAATGACTGCTTCTTTGGAGTGGACTGTGTACACTGGTGGGAAGAGGGTTTCGGGGAAACCAAGGGACTGGGACTTTATTTCTGGCCTTAGTGGAGCCCAGTAACATGGTTCCTGGTTTGGCAGCTGAACTGATAACAGTGGGTGGGTTGATCCCCATGTGATTCCTGCACGGGGTGGGCCCTGCTTCCTCAGGTCACACCACCTAAGACTTAGAATCCAGCTTTCCTGCCACCCAGTTCTGTTCCCTATTGGGCCAGTTTCTTCTGCTTTGCCTAGGCCTTTTGGCCCACCCTTTGTTGTGCTTTCTCTTCCTCCCCTGCCCTCCCCTCCCGTCTCCTGCCCTCCCCTCCCCTCTCCTCTCCTCTGCTCCCCTCTCCCTTTCCCTCCCCTCCTCTCTCTCCCCTTTTCCCTCCCCTCCCCTCCCCTTCCCTCCTCAATGGAGTCTCACTCTTGTTGCCCAGACTGGAGTGCAATGGCACGATTGCAGCTCACTGCAGCCTCTGCTTCCGGGTTGAAGTGATTCTCCTGCCTTAGCCTCCCAAGTAGTTGGGATTACAGGTGCCCACCACCACGCCCAGCTATATTTTGTATTTTTTGTAGAGACGGGGTTTCACTGTGATCAGGCTGGTCTCGAACTCCTGACCTCAGGTGATCCACCCGCCTTGGACTCCCAAAGTGCTGGGATTACAGGAGTGAGCCATCACGTCTGATCCCTCAACACCTTCCTTTAAAAAGGCCTTGAAATTTGAGGTGTATTTTGCCTTTTATGCCTCATTTCAGTTGCCCTACTCTCCTCATCGCTCTGCCCAGGACCCTCTAGATTATTGATGGTTGGTAAGAGAAAATCACCATTGCTCTCTACAGTTTGGGGTTTTTCCTGGGGAGGTGGGAGGACTCTTACCTGCCCAGTAACTGCCTAGATCACAGCCGTGGGGCCCACCTGCCTCAGGTTACTCCCTGTGTGGGGGACAGACGGGTAGCTTCCATCTCAGAAGCTCCTAAAGCAAGCTGCCCGGCCTGGGCTCTGCGCACCTGGTCTGTGCCCCTTTGACATTTGTAGAGGTGTCTGCAGGGCTAGGTTTCCTACTTTCGGAGTAGAGGCTACAAACACTAACTTGAAAAGGGTTTTTAAAAATAAATCGTGGGGCCGGGCGTGGTGGCTGATGCCTGTAATCCCAGCACTTCGGGAGGCCGAGGCAGGCAGATCGCTTGAGCTCAGGAGTTTTAGACCTGCCTGGCCCACATGCTGAAACCCCATCTCTACTAAAAATTCAAAAATTAGCCAGGTGTTATGGCACGTGCTGTAGTCCCAGCTACTCTGGAGGCTGAGGCAGGAGAATCGCTTGAACGCTGGAGGCGGACGTTGCAGTGAGTTAAGATCGTGTCATTGCACTCCAGCCAGAGCAAGACTGTCTCAATAAAATAAAATAAATAAATAATCTTTTTTTTTTTTTTTTTTTTTTTGAGATGGAGTCTCACTCTGTTGCCCAGGCTAGAGTGCAGTGGCTGATCTCGGCTCACTGCAGCCTCTGCCTCCTGGCTCAATCGATTCTCCTGCCTCAGCCTCCTGAGTAGCTGGGATTACAGGCATGCACCACCACAACGCCTGGCTAATTTTTTTTTTTTTTTTTAAGTAGAGACTGAGGTTTCACCATGTTGGCCAGGCTGGTCTCGAACTCCTGGCCTCAGGTGATCCACCCACCTCGGCCTCCCGAAGTGCTGGGATTACAGGCATGAGGTGCGATGGCTCACGCCTGTAATCCAAACACTTTGGGAAGCCGAGGTGGGAGGAATGCTCCGGAGTTCAAGACCAGCCGGGGCAACAAAGTGAGTCCCTGTCTCTACAAAAAAATAAAAATAATTTTCTTTACAAGACTAAGCATCCCCCCCGTTCCCCCACTTTTGCACTGAAGATGTTTGCTCTGCTCTCGCTCATTTTGCCTTTTACTTACAGAGAAAGATGTCAAGAAAGGCTCTGGTAATTGCTGGAATGTCTGGGGGAAGATGAGGTACTGAGAGAGTGTGTCTGGCTTCTCTCTTTAATACTCTCCTTGACAGGTGCAGTTTTGGGGAATGCCATAGAAGAGCCCAGACTTGGTACTTGGGAGACAAATCCCCGTAATTCACAGACACACCCCAGCACCCACTCCTCCACACCCCCACACCCCACTTGAGCCTCAGCAATCCCCGCTGCAGCATGGGCACTTCTTGGCATTCAGAGAATTCACAGAGGCCACATATGTGCTACCTGCTGCTTCCCAGGATTGGTTACTTCCCAATTGAAAAGTTACTCCCTGTGAACAACTCTGTATTAAAACAAAATTTCCATAGTAATATCTTTCTGCCCCCACCCCGCCTTTTTTTGGGCGGAGAGTAGGCATTGCCTAGAAAGGTAAGTGGCTTTAAGCCTTATCAACAGACAGGACAGTGTCACCTTGATTCACTAACCCTAATCAAGACAGAAGACAACTAAGTAACGCAGGGGACAAGGACACAAGATGATGGAACTTGCAGAGAGGAGTGAAATGTTAGGTTGTGTTAAAGGTAGAAAGCATGACTAGTAATATTTACTAACAGTTTTTATTACTAGTGTATTCTCATCTGAGTCTGTATTTCTGCTTCTCTTCTCAGGACAGTTTTACCCAGGTGATGAGTGCCTTCCCTTGCTTTAAAAAAATCTGCCTTTCTACACCATCTCAGCCACATGGGCGATTGAAACCTACTTAGCTTCTTTAGGAACTGAAACGGTTTCAGGTGTACACTGTTGCCCGCTGTTTAAGAGGCGAGGACTGAGTTACATGGCCACCTACAGAGTCTGACCATTTTTTAAATGTCAACCCCAAAGTACCACTGACTCTTGTCCATAGCACAACAGATTAAAACCGTGCCTTGCTTTTGCAACCTTGGAGGCAGCCGGAAAACTTGTGTGTCTACGTCCAAATCTGTCTTTTCGTGTCCAGTTTAAAAATATATAATTTACACGGGCAGTGATCTCAGTGTTGGAACAAATCTCTTTTATTTGCTGCTGGAAGCTGCATGGGCCACTCATTAATACATCAGAGGTCAGATGCATGCCGGGGCAGCAGCTGGGACACTAATGATTTCATACGGCTTTGTATGACCGCTGGCCGCCTGTGGTGCTGTAAATCGGGACTCAGGGTTCTAATTTTTTCAAAACCTCCAGGGAGGTTGCCTCTTGCGAGATAGAACTTAAGATAATATTTATAGTAGAGGGCAAAGGAAAAATAATACCTAATGGGAACATTGTGGAAAAAATGGTAGCAACCTATTAGAAGTAAATTATGTGGGGCCATTGGAGTTAACTCATTTATGGGCTCCATGAGTATTTTATTAGGTCCTTAGCTATGAAGACTGCTGCGCTGTGGCCAGGCTCCAAGCATCACCCCCTCAACACTTAGGTTGCCAGTGGAAGGATTCTCCTCTCACTTTTGGGAGGGAGGAGTAGAATTGAATCCCCCCCACCCTTTTTTTTGAGCCGGTCTTGGTGTGTCTCCCAGGCTGAGTGCAGTGGTGCATACATGGCTCACAGCAACCTCAAACTCTTGGGCGGGCTCAAGCCATCCTTCTGCCTCAGCTGTGACTAGAGGTATGTGCCACCATGCTTGGCTAATGTTTATTTTTTTTGTAGAGGCAGGGTCTTACTTTGTTGGCCAGGCTAAGTGTACATTTTGAGTTTTGATGATTTATATATACCTGTGTAATCAGTCCTCCCCCATCAAGATATAGATTTCCCTCACTCCAGAAGGATTCCCTTGGGGTCCCTCCAGTTTATCTCCCTTCTCACCTGCAACTACTGTTTTGATTTCTTCGACGTTTAGTTTTATCTTCGTATGTTAATAAATGGAGTTATGCAATATATTCTCTTGATTTTGGCTTTTTTTCACCAGTCTAGTGCCTTTAAGCTTCTTGTCTGTAGGTATATTTATTTATTTTTGTTTGTTTGTTTTTTGAGACGGAGTCTCACTCTGTCACCCAGGCTGGAGTGTAGTGGTGAGATCTTGGCTCACTGCAGCCTCTGCCTCCCAGGTTCAAGCAATTCTCCTGCCTCAGCTTCCTGAGTAGCTGGAACCACAGGTGCCCGCCACCAGGCCTGGCTAAAGTTTTATATTTTTAGTAGAGATGGGGTTTCACTATGTTGGCCAGGCTGGTCTCAAACTCCTGACTTCAAATGATCCACCCACCTCAGCCTCCCAAAGTGCTGGGATTACAAGCTTGAGCCACCATGCCCGAACTTCTTGTATGTAATTACTGACAAACATCCTATTGTGTGGATGAACCACGGTGTATGTTGATGTGGAAGTTTTGTTTTTACTTTTAAACATCCAAGACTGATTGATTGAGACAAGGTTTCTGTCACCCAAGCTAGAGTGCAGTGGAATGATCATAACTTGCTGTAACTTTGAACTCCTTGGGCTCAAGCCATCCTCCCACCTCAGCCTTCTGAGTAGCTAGCAAGTTTTAAAAGTAAACATATTTATTTGTTCAAAACTGTGTTTGCGGCCGGGCGCGGTGGCTCAAGCCTGTAATCCCAGCACTTTGGGAGGCCGAGGCGGGTGGATCACGAGGTCAGGAGATCGAGACCATCCTGGCTAACACTGTGAAACCCCGTCTCTACTAAAAATACAAAAAAAAACTAGCCGGGCGCGGTGGCGGGCGCCTGTAGTCCCAGCTACTCGGGAGGCTGAGGCAGGAGAATGGCGTAAACCCGGGAGGCGGAGCTTGCAGTGAGCCGAGATCGCGCCACTGCACTCCAGCCTGGGTGACACAGCGAGACTCCGTCTCAAAAAAAAAAAAAAAAAAAAAAAAATAACCCCGGTTTTTTGGTGTGTGCCACTGAAGCATACGGCAGCAGCCTGCCTGTCACCACCTTGATCCAGGCAGGGGAGAACAACATATGTCCCATNCCCCACAGCCGAAGGGCGAAGGGCGGGGGGGGGGGGTTTGTGGGGGCCGAAACCGCCCCCCCTCCCCCCAGCCGGGGGAAAAAAAGAAACACCCCCCAAAAAAAAAAAAAAAAAAAAAAAAAAAAAACTGTGTTTGGGAGGCAGTAATCCAAAACACAACTCTGGCACTTTCTAAGCCGTCTCTCAGTATTGTGTAGTGTAACTTGGATCTGTTAGAGGACACCCCAAGCACAGGTGTGGCACTCGCCACCCTCAGGAAGATGCCCTTTTGCTGCAGAGCCTTCAGGAAATGTGTGAGAGACTGAAGGCGGTGGGCCGGTGGGCCATGAGTTTGCCTCAAGCTGTGTGGGGTGGGTGCCAGCCCAAAAAGCAGATTCTGATCTGGGAGGCAAATAAGTCCAAAGGGCCTAGGGAGCTGGTGCCCTCTGGGTTCGCCAGAGGCAGAGTTTGGAGAACATGTTAATTCGAGATCCCCTGCTTTGAAAGGCAGGATGCAGGCTGTCAACAGGGTCCTGACACCGCAGTGCCCCCAGGGGCAGAGCACGAGTGTCTGCTGCCTGCCCTCAGGGCTCAGGCTCAGGCTCAGGCTCAGGTCTGGTGTAGGATGGAAAGTCTGGGTAAAGGAAATGGCAGGCATAGCTACATTCCCCACTACGCATCCCTCTTCCCCCACTTGGCGTGTGTATTGTCCCACAGTTGGTATTTTGCAACATCATGATTATACTTTTAAATATTAAGTGGTGTGTGCGTGTGTGTGTGTGTGCGCGCGTGTGTGTGTGTCTTCACAAAGACCTGGAGAAGTGCTAATTTTAGCTCAACATGGGAGGTCCCTGTCATTTTCCCTGCCGGAATCTCCTTTTACCTCGACCTCTGCCCCTTATGACTCACCTGGAGGATTGCTCCTGCCTTGTAAAACTCAATGTAGCAGGGCCAGCCGGGGGGTGGCTCACGCCTGTAATCTCAGCACTTTGGGAGGCCGAGGCAGGCGGATCACGAGGTCAGGAGATTGAGACCATCCTGGCTAACATGATGAAACCCCGTCTCTACTAAAAATACAAAAAATTAGCTGGGTGTGGTGGCACGCGCCTGTAGTCCCAGCTACTCAAAAAAAAAAAAAAAAAAATTCTGGAAGCATCATGTTTTAACAATAAGTCATATTGTACATGGTGGCTCACACCTGTAATCCCAGCACTTTGAGAGGCTGAGGCAGGCAGATCACTGGAGGTCAGGAGTTTGAGACTAGCCTGGCCAACATGGCAAAACTCATCTCCACTAAATATACAAAATAGCCAGGCATGGTTACAGGCATCAGTAATCTTAGCTACTCAGGAAGCTGGGGCAGGAGAATCGCTTGAACCCAGGAGTTGGAGGTTGCAGTTAGCTAAGATCACCCCACTGCACTCCAGCCTAGGGGACAGAGTGTGATTCTGTCACAAAAAAACAAACAAAAACAAAAAAAACCCAAAAAACCCACTGCAGCAGCCTGCAGAGGTCGGAATCACAGAAAACTACAAACATGAGTTACACCACCCTTTCTCAGGCCACACTGTGCGCTCGGGGTTAGGCGGCAGCAAGAGACATATTCATGAAACTGCTTTGTCTGACTCTGCCAAAACTGGTGGAAGGCGTTTGCTGTGCTGCCCAGGGCATTGTTCTTATCTGGGTTTTCATCTTCCTTAAGAGTCATTGCTGGGGGAAAATGATTTTCTTCCAGGATGAACTCATTTTCACACTTTTAATAGTTCTGATAGTTCCTGTGAGCCACAAATGGGGCTATTTCTCTTTTTATCAAGTCAGCAAGTAAGCTCAGCCAAATTCCAGCATTCAACTCTGTAAACAGAATTTAGTCACTTTCATTATCTGGGCCTTTTAATTTGCTAGGTTTTGTTGTTGTTTTTAAGACAGAGTCTGACTTGTTCTGTCACCCAGGCTGGAGGCAGTGTCAAGATTTTGGCTCACTGCAACCTCTGCCTCCTGGGCTCAAGCAATTCTCCTGCCTCAGCCTCCCGAGTAGCTAAGATGACCGATGCCTGTCACCACGCCTGGCTATTTTGTATATTTAGTGGAGATGAGTTTTGCCATGTTGGCCAGGGTGGTCTCAAACTCCTGACCTCCACTGATCTGCCTGCCTCAGCCTCCCAAAGTGCTGGGATTACAGGTGTGAGCCACCACGCCTGATCAACGCTTTGTGTTTTGTGTATGTTACTAGTAAGAGCTGTGTGCTCAGAGAAACACCCAGACATGGTGGTGTGCTACTGGAGTATGCTGAGGCTCTGAGCCCTGAGACTTTGCACAGGGCCATGTTGATGGAAAATAGTTCAGGGATTGTGAAGCTGGACCCTTGGACTTTACCAAGGGCCTGTGTGATTCTGGGGCCTGGTCCCACAAGCAGGGGAGCAGGTGATAGGAGAAGGAACTACTCAGCGTTTGTGGAAGCCTTGTAGAATGGTGCATTGCGGGAGCAGGGGCTTGCTAGATGTGGTTGGTTGGCTGCTGTTGGGGCGGAGTAATGGTAACTGTTGGGGGAGCAGCAGTTGGTAGTGAAGAATTTTTGAAGACAATTAGGGAGGAAGGGAGCATGGTGTGGCTTTTGGAGTCACCTAAAAACTTTAAGTGAACAAATGCTAACAGATGACATTTTGTGATTGTCAAACTATGCTTCTCCCTGGGCACCAGCAGTTGCGGTGAGTTCAGATGCAGAGGTAACAGCATCCCTCTCTGATTTCAAGTTTTCCTTTCAAATTGCCTTGTCCATGGAGCCTAAACATTTAAATTGGAGATGAGAGGATGCCTCTGACCCCACTTGAGGCTGTTCTTGGACACTCCCACTTTCACCCTACCCCCCCCTTTAGATCTTCAAGTGTTATATTGCTTATTTAGTCTGAAAATGAATCTTGTTCCGCCAGACAATATTACATGTGTGCATTTCTTACCTTAACCTTTGAGGTCAGTTGAGCCTCATGCTTCAAAATTTCAGATTTTAGAAAGTTAATACTGTGCATTTACATAATATGTATAATGGGACTGCAAAATAACATTATTTTTGCAGTGAGATACATAAAAATTTACTGAATGACATAGGCAAAAATGATTAATCCTTTTCACACCAGTTCCAGTTTTTAAAATTATTTTACTGACAATTGTGTGTGTGTGTGTGTATGTATGTGTGTATATATACATACACATTTTTGAGACAGGGTCTCGGGCTCTGTGGCCTAGGCTGGAGTGCAGTGGTTCGATCATGGCTCACTATAGCCTTCATCTCCTGTGCTCAAGTGATCCTCTTGTCTTGGCCTCCCAAAGTACTGGTATCGTAGACCTAAACCAGCATCCCCAGCCAAAAATCTTATATATTTATTGTGTACAACATGTTTTGAACTCCGTATGCATTGTAGAGTATGTATGTTGAGCTCATTAACATGCATTGCCTCACATATTTATTTTTTTCTGGTGAGAATACATAAAAATGTACTCAGCGATGGTCAAAAATACTATAATAGCTATAGTACCTTGTCGTACATGAGTTTTGCTGCCAAATAGTATATGGAAAAACTTTTGTATTCCAGAGCATCATTTTGGATTTTGGAGTTGCAGAAAGGGGATTGTGGGCCTCGGGGGTTGGGGTGTGTGTGTGTGTGTGTGTGTGTGTTTTAATTCCTAATACCCCTCTTCCTTTTTATCACCTGAGATTCCTTCAATTTGTAGAGATACCATGAAGCAGCCCCGCTTAATCTATTTAACAGATGCTACTGAGACTGCCAGAACGCAACACAAGACTTTTTCCTTGGGCTGCTCCTCTTCTAGGCCCCTTTTCAATGTTGGCACCCATCAAAGCCTTCCACCCAAGCAGAAGCAGATCTTAACTCCAGTCCCAACTGTGAACTGTGTCCATACTGACTGCCTCTCCTGGCAGCCCCTGCTGGCCTTTTGTGTTTGGTTGTGTTGAGAACAGAAACTGGTACTTTGCCCTTCACATGGGTGAAGGTCGACCTGACTTGGATAGTAATTCTTACTATCCAAGCTTGCAAGTAGGTTTCCACCGATAACCATTATATCAGGTGATGTAACAATTGAATATATTACCAAATTGAAAACTAGGGTTTCTCTAAAGAACGAGGATGTTAACTGTGGCATTGCTTGTGCTTTTTCAAAAATCAGGAAACAGTTTTCAAATTGTATTAGTATATACTGACAGTACATTCATATAGCAGCATACCATGCAGCCATTCAGAAAGCCAGGCATCTCTCTGCATGGAGTGACCCAGAACATTCAGAACAAGTTAATATAGTTAAGAGAAACTTTTTTTGTCTTAAAAAATTCAATTATGTCTAGAATATAGCTTTGTTTTTTCATGGTTAAAGTGGAGACAATTGAGCGAGACATTAGGGATTTTTTTAAAAAAACTGTTTGCTAGGCCGGGCGCGGTGGCTCAAGCCTGTAATCCCAGCACTTTGGGAGGCCGAGACGGGCGGATCATGAGGTCAGGAGATCGAGACCATCCTGGCGAACACGGTGAAACCCCGTCTCTACTAAAAAATACAAAAAAACTAGCCGGGCGAGGTGGCGGGCGCCTGTGGTCCCAGCTACTCGGGAGGCTGAGGCAGGAGAATGGCGTAAGCCCGGGAGGCGGAGCTTGCAGTGAGCCGAGATCGCGCCACTGCACTCCAGCCTGGGCGACAGAGCGAGACTCCGTCTCAAAAAAAAAAAAAACAAAAAACTGTTTGCTTGTATTACTTTCTGCATTTGAACAAATACTTGTTACCTAGCCAAATGAAAAATGTTTTGGAAACACTCCTTCCCCATACCCCCACTAAAGTAAGGTTAATTTGTCTGCAGCGGGGACTCTCTTGTCTTTAACTGGTGAGCACTGTGTATGAACTGGGTCCCTATTCCTTTCTCCTGTTTATCCAGGCCACGGTTGTGGGGCAGCACGTGGCCAGAGCTACAGGAGGGGCTTCTGCTGAGGGTTTGGGCTGCGGGTTTGAGCACAAGCACTCAGTCTGTCTAATTCAAGTAAAGCTTCGTTTTAATATTACTTAATAGACTTGTTTCATGGCTAGACTTTACTCCCTTGAACTTGGCTTACCATTTTTAAAACGAATCCTCTGTTGTCCCACCTGAGAACCTGCAGAGTAACACACACAGGTAAGGCTTCTTGTGGGCCTCATTTGCTTCTGTTGCCTCCACTTTACTTCTGTAGTGGGAAACTCAGAAACCCTCTGGGGTGGGTGGAGATCGAGCCAGGCGTCACAGTTCAGCCTTGGTTTGTGGGAGGCCAAGTAAATGTCCTCAGTCATTTTAAGGGATATTGAAGTAATCTTTAAAAAGTTTACAGCAGTTTACGTATTTTAGTTGAGACATTTTGATGAACTTAAATGGCGATCTGGGCCTTCCTCCATCCTTCCAGCTTACATTCTTCACTGATAGGGGTAGTTGTATTTTAAACCTCAAGCTCATTCTTTGAGATGTGCGGGGCTGCAACAGAGGTCCCTTGGTGTGTGTGTTCTTGTTGGGCCACAGATAGGAGTGCAAAATCTAGATTCCAGAAGCCTGGATGCGTGTGCATTTGCATGTGCACACGTGCGTGCACACACGTTCATTAACAAAGCATTTTATTTAAACACTCGCTAAGATACAAACATGCGTATTTTGTATTTTTATTTATTTATTTTTCCTTTAATCTCCCTCCCCCCTTCCCCCCCCCCAGTCCCCCGCCCGTTCCTTTCCTGCTGGGCTCACATTCCTAGGTCTTTGTCTCTGCCTGGTATTTTAGAAATTTTGGGAGAGGAAGGCAATGGGTGGGACGTTCTGGAAGCTGGGGGCAGGGAAGAGGGTGGTCACTTGCAGGGTCAGAGGTCAAGCCTCCTCCATTTAGCTGGGGCAGCCGGATTGTCGCCAGGCCCGAGGGGGCGTGTCTGTGCATCTGCCCGGGAAGCCCCAAACAGGCCCTGGAATTCCTGCTGCTAGACGACCTGTTCTTCCCAGTCCCTTCCCCCCTTTCCCGGGAGCCACTGTTCATGGCTGCTCCCACATTTCTGGCTATAGGACCCTCCACACAGCTCCAGCTTATTCCCTTAAAAATAATTTTACACCTGTTTCAGAGATAATTGCACCCATGCACATCCTCTCCTATCGATTGTTTTAACAGCTCTAAAATTGTGGTTTTTCAATCTCAGAAATTGTGGTTAGATGAGACGTGGAGCTTCTAAATGAAGAATGAAATCTTACCAAAGTTTTGCTCCAACTTTTATAGCTGGAAGGTTTATAAAAGTGGATTTCATTTTATAGTTTTTGGACAATGCATTCTTTTAAAAATTCATTGTTTACTAATTACAAGCCCATTGAGGCCATTCTTTCACTCACTGGTAGCTTTTTATTATCAACCGTTTGGGTGCTCCCCGCCCCCATCTCTGTTCCAGGCGGCCTGGAGCTGTGGAATCACTGGCTCTTCTGAAACCACAGCGTGTTCTGGGTACTTAGAACTGCATCGATCCTGTATAAAATGATACCAGGCAGGGATTGCATTCAGAGACCCCTTTCATTTGTATATCTGGGCTCTCAAGGCTGGTCATGGGAGGGCTCTGGTGTCGGCTAAGGGCACCCTGCCTTTCGCTGCCATCACCGCCCACTACCTGTTCTGACCAGGATTTTTTTTTTCTGGACACTGCATCTGCAGAATCTTTTAAAACCTACCATTCATGGGGGCATTGCAAATGTCCAGCATCATCCAGGTTCTGTGTTTTAAGGTTGATCCAAACCTAAGAAAAATCATCTTAATTCTTTATAGTTGCACAGTTGGAGTCTGGAGTGGCCACCCTGGCTCAGCCCAGAACTTGTTTTGTTTTGTTGTTGTTGTTTGTTGTTGTTATTGTTGTTTGTTTGTTTGCACTCTTAGCCGGTGTTGCCTAGGCTAAGTTCATTGCCATGGTCATGGCTCACTGCAGCCTCGACTTCTTGGGCTCAAGGGATCCTCCCACCTCAGCCTCCAGGAATGAGCCACCGCGCCCAGCTAATTTTTGTAGTTTGCTCCAAGTGCTCCTCTAGCCTCGGCTTCTCGGGGAGCTTGGACTACAGGCATGAGCTGCCATGTCCAGCTACTAGAACTTAATTTTGAAACTCTTTAGTTTCTGTTGTCAAGTCTCTATAGATAGGCTTTCTGCGGTGGAAGGGATCTCCGGAGGTACCTAGTCAGGACCCTTTTGTTTCACAGATGAGACTGAATCCCAGACAGGTCAAGAGAACTGACTGGACAGAGGGTTCCATAGCCAGGTTGTGCCAGGCTCAAGTTTACAGCCTGAGGTTCTTTTCTACTCACTAGCCATGGAGATGAGAACAATGTAGGTAGTTATCCAAAGGAAGCAGGAGAGTGCCATTCAGTCCACACAGCTGTCTTGAGGGAAAGACAAGAGATGCCTTCTCAAGGTTGCTTAGCGGTTAGAAGCAGGGAGGCCACCCGAAGGTTTAGTGGCATGTTTTATTCACATGTAAAAGAGACTTTTCTGATGGAAGGTTTTTCACACTTCACATCAGCATAGGAGTGATCCCTACATTACCTTGACAAATGGAGAGAGCAAAGGAAAGGAATGTAGTTCAAGCTGGTAGAATTGCTTTAGCACCATGTCGTAAAAAAGGGATCGGCCAGAAATTTTTCCTGAATTTATCCAGCTCAGCATCTTTTGGTTAGTATTTATACTTGAGAATTTTAGATTTAAAAGATTATTAGGATTAGATAATCTCTAAAGGATGGATCAGCTTAAAAAGCAACTGACTTAAAGGAGGCAAGTTGCTGTTGCCTGGTTTCAGTCTGCCACTATTGCTGGCAAAGCACTGCAGTGATCAAAACTGGCAGCAAAGTTGCAAACCTTACCACATTTCCCTTGTATAAAGTAGGATCTGGGCCAGGTGTGGTGGCTCACGCCTGTAATCCCAGCACTTTGGGAAGCCGAGATGGGCGGATCACGAGGTCAGGAGATTGAGACCATCCTGGCTAACACAGCGAAACCCCGTTTCTACTAAAAATACAAAAAAAATTAGCTGGGCCTGGTGGCGGGCGCCTGTACTGCCAGCTACTCGGGAGGCTGAGGTAGGAGAATGGCGTGAACCCGGGAGGCAGAGCTTGCAGTGAGCGGAGATCACGCCACTGCACTCCAGCCTGGGGAACAGAGTGTGAGACTCCATCTCAAAAGAAACAAACAAATAAAGTAGGATCCATAAAACCTGATGGTTATAGCAGAACTGTTTCTTTACAAAAGTAAAAACACAATATCCTGAATCTTTCCTTTTTCCTGTTTCTGAATTGTAAAGTTTCTGGAGAACCAGTTTAACCCATGCTAGATTACACGCTTCCCTATTAACTCAGCCCTGAGTGGAGTAACTCTGTGTGCTTGACTGAACCAGTTAGGGGGAGCTTTTTTCTAGTGGACACATTTTATGCAAAGATTTTGGTTATTAATAAAATAAGCATCTTGGAGAAGGAAAGAAGCAGCAGTCTCCCTCTATTTGCCCCCAGCCCTCTCTGTTTGGAGCTCTCTACCTAAGAAAACTTTCTGGGCCGCTTCCAAGTCTTCTCCCCATCTGTGTCTCCCACAACACTTCTGCCCTGCTTCTCGCCAGAATGAGCTTCTATTCAGTCTGCGTGGAATCGCCTGGATCTCCACCATACCTAGCAAGGTGCTTTGTACTGGGGATGAGAGAGCCTGTGTTGGACCCAGCTTTGCCGAAGGCTCATGTTGGCTTCCCTGCTGTGTCTTTGCTAACACTGTGGCCTTGAGCACCCCCCACCTCCTGTCTTCCCCTGGAGATAAGTGTGGTGGTGTATTTGTGGAAGAATTCCCCTTGCCTGCTGCTTCCCTGCCTGTTGCATGTTAGCTAGCTTCCCCTCATGCCCAGGTGTACCAGAGGCAGATTTAAACTCTGCTCTTGAAAGCAATCCAGCAAACATTGACAGAGTGGTGCTAAGTGCCCTGCTCTGTGGAGAGATACACAGTAATGAGACTGGCCCAGTTTCTGTGCCAAGGAGTTTCCTCTCTTGAGAGCTGCTTGTTTATTAGCAGATAAAGGTTGTGCCAACCCTTTCTCTCTCTCTCTCTCTGTCTGTCTCTTCTCTCTCTCTCTCCCTCCCTCCCTCCCTCCCAGCGTGCTGGGCCCCAGGGAAGTGTAGAACATCACATAAAGCAGTTCTGTCAGCACTGGCTGCCTCCCAGGTTCAACTCCTTGGAATAACTTGGCATGAAGAAGAAAGGCAAGGAGCTGGCTGACCTTACCACTAGCTTTTTGCCTTCGTTCCAGAAACTTAAGCCTGTGAGCTCGCTCGAGTGCCTGGGAGAACCATGCTTTGCACTTTGCACTTTGCATGACAAGCTGTGGTGTGAGGATGGTTGTTACTGGCTCTTAACCTTGCTTTACACATCCAGGCTAGAGCAGCAAAGGAAACTCTTCTGGTATATTCTTGCATCCAGGCCACCAATATCAGACTAGGCAACACAGTCTTAACAACTTTTCTGGATAATGAAGCTAAGATTCAGGAGAAACTCTCGTGCCGGGAGGTTTTTGTTTGGTTTGGTTTCTGCCTTTGAAGTGTCTCTGTTACATTCTGAGTGAGACTACAGTGGGATGTGGCATTCAGTTGTGTTCCCCACTCCATTCCCCCTTGATTTGGGGCAGAGAGAGTGGGAGAAAAAGGGAAGCAGACAGTTTTGGTTATGTTTGCAGTTACTCCGCTGCTGTCTCTCCCTGTGGGGTGTGCTTGCTCATTTGGAAGCTGGTTCAGTTGTGGGATCCAGGACCCTCAAGTTGCTGTCTTCCCTCCTCCTCCCGTCCTGTATCTCTATTTATGCCTGTCCTCTCTCTGGTCACCAGGTGCTGCACCTGTACTGTGACACTTGCTCCGTGCCCATCTGTCGTGAGTGCACAATGGGCCGGCACGGGGGCCACAGCTTCATCTACCTCCAGGAGGCGCTGCAGGACTCACGGGCACTCACCATCCAGCTGCTGGCAGATGCCCAGCAGGGACGACAGGCAATCCAGGTGAGCCTTCCCTACCCTTCCGCAGTTCCCATGTGAATCGGGTCCCCCTTTCTGTCAGGTGGCATGGACAGACATTTGGGGCGGATTCCAGTGTGGGGGGTGGAATAGTGACCCAGATGAGCTCAGGTGACATCCCTGCAGCAGCGATCCCTTTAGGGGTTCTGGTAGTCTTGTGAAGATGTCAAGGACATGTCCAAAGTTACTGGTCAGATTTCTAAGCACCTGGCCTGGGTCCTAGCATACCACCTGCACGTGTGCCACCCGGCTGCCTCCCAAAATCAGAGCGGACATTGGCACTTCCAGCCAGGACCGCGGAAATGCTGGGTGCTTATTGCTTATTATTATTATTATTATTATTATTATTATTATTATTATATTTTTTGAGATGGAGTCTTGCTCTGTCACCCAGGCTGGAGTGTAGTTGTACGATCTCGGCTCACCACAACCTCCACCTCCCGGATTCGAGTGATTCTCCTGCCTCAGCCTCTCGGGTAGCTGGGATTACAGGCATGCACCACTGCATCTGGCTAATTTTTGTATTTTTAGTAGAAATTGGGTTTCACCACAGTGGCCAGGCTGGTCTTGAACTTCTGACCTCAGGTGATCCACCTGCCTCAGCCTCCCAAAGTACTGGGAGCTACTGAGCCCAGCCAATGCCTTTTATTTATTTTTGTTTTTGAGACAGAATCTCACTCTGTCACCCAGGCTGGAGTGTAGTGGCGGGATATCAGCTCACTGCAACCTCTGCTTCTCAGGTTCAAGTGATTCTGCTGCCTCAGCCTCCCAAGTAGCTGGGATTACAGGTGCCCGCTGCCACTCCCAGTAATTTTTCTTTAGTAGAGTCGGGGTTCCACCATGCTGGCCAGGTTAGTCTTGAACTCGTCCTGACCTCAGGTGATGCACCCGCCTCAGCCTCCCAAAGTGCTGGGATTACAGACGTGAGCCACCATGCCTGGCCTAATGCTTTTTAGACAGAGACCTTTATGATACAGATTTACTTATTTATATGTGAGAAATTAGTGAGCAGGAGAATGTTGTGTGACGTTCCGTGTCTACAGTCCTTTCCTGGATGGTAAATCCCCCGTAATTGAAACTGTCGTTTCTGTTGAATTCGTATCAACAGCTAGGGAGGGGCATGTGTAACTTTGAGAATTGACAGGGTTCTCTTAACATAGTTGGTGATAGTGTGCCTGAATTGCTGTTAAATCTTGTCTGATTCAGGTGACAAGGTTTTAGGAAATCAGAAAATTGTGACGTTTTCCCTGTGTTGTAGGATACTTTGAAAGTCAAGAAAAGTTGTTCACCCTCTAGGAGAAATAACATAGGAACCATTTTAGAATATTTATATAAGTGAATTGTTTTAAAAGTAAGATTCTGGCCAGGTGCAGTGGCTCACGCCTATAATCCTAGCACTTTGGGAGGCCGAAGTGGGTGGATCACTTGAGCTCAAGAGTTTGAGACCAGCCTGGGCAACATGGGGAAACCCTACAAAAAGTACAAAAATTAGCCGGGTTTGGTGTGACACTCGCCTGTAATCCCAGCTACTTGTGGGACTGAGGTGGAAGGGTTGCTTGAGCCCCAAAGGTGGAGGTTGCAGTGAGCCAAGATTATGCCAGTGCACTCCAGCCTGGGCAACAGTTAAGAGCCTGTCTCGAAAAAGAAAAGAAAAAAAGAAACCCTATTTTGAAAGTGCTGAAGAATTGAGATCATGTGTCTTACAGAAGAGGGAGGATGTGATTTAATAAGTTTCTCAGCCGCTATCACATTCCCATGCATGATACTGAAACAGTCTTTTCTGATGAGTCAGATTTTATGATGTTCAGATTATAAAACTGGAAGTTTGAGAGACTTTCTGGAATGACTCATCCTGTCATCGTTACACCAGTATTGTTTGTCGTCTTTAAAATGCCTTGAGTGTCTCTGTTGCTCTTCTCCTTTGTCAGTGTCTTCACCTGTGCGTCATTCTGTTGTGTATCAGTGCGTCTGTCCCTGCGGATGAAGTGATTTGTGTCTTTCATTTTATGCCACGACAGTTAGGACCTTGACAAACAAATGCCTTACCCTGCTGGTGTCTCCTCAGCACCGGTGCCCAGCCTTCACTGTGGCTCGCATCTATAATCCCAGCACTTTGGGAAGCTGAGGTGGGTGGATCATCTGAGGTCAAGGAGTTTGAGACCAACCTGGCCAACATGGTGAAACCCTGTCTGTACTAAAAATACACAAATTAGCCAGCCGTGGTGGCGGGCACCTGTAGTGCCATCTACTCAGGAGGCTGAGGGAGGAGAATTGCTTAAACGCAGGAGGCAGAGGTTGCAGTGAGCCGAGATCGTGCAGCTGCATTCCAGCCTGGGCGACTGAATGAGACTCCATCTCAAAAAGACAAACAACAAACAAAAAGAGCCACTGGTGTCTAGGTCTGAACTCCTAGATTGTGTTACGATTTTATTATGCTCTTACTGTCTTAGGAGGTCGAAAACACTTGGAGAATTATTGAGAGAATGCTGGTACTCTCTGTGCTTAGTGGGAAAAGCCACTGTGGGGGAGAAAAATGACTTGTAACAATTTGCTGGAGACTTAAGGAGAGCACCCAACAAATCATGAGTGGGTAACATGGTGAAATCTCAGAGAAATGGAAATTCAGACTTTTTGTGGAGAGAAAAGAGTGGGAAAAATAAATATAGTCAACTGTATAAGTGGTGAGAACCTAGGCATAAATCCTAGAGGTATGATTTAAATGTTAGTTGAAAGTGTGTCCCCAACATTAATCTGAATTCTAGATCATGGGGTATTTTGGGTAGAGGCATTTTAGATCTGTTAATCTATAAGGCCACAGCCAGCTACACTACATAGATTGTGATTTCCTAGAAGGTTTTTGTTTAACCATAACTTGTGTGTGCTTAGCATCCTTAAGTCTTGTTCTGTCACCCAGGTTGGAGTACAATGGTGCAATCTCGGCTCACTGCAACCTCCACCTCCCAGTTTCAAGTAATTCTCCTGCCTCAGCCTTCCTGAGTAGGTGGGATTACAGGCACCTGCCACCACTCCCGGCTAATTTTTGTATTTTTAGTGAGAGACGGAGTTTTACCATGTTGTTGGCCAGGCTGGTCTTGAACTCCTGACCTCAGGTGATCCACCCGCCTCGGCCTCTCAAAGTGTTGGGATATCAGGTGTGAACCACCGCGCCTGGCCATTATTATTATTGTTATTATTATTATTATTATTATTTTAAGAGACAGGATCTCTCTCTGTCGCTCAGCTAGAGTGCAGTGGTGCCATCATAGCTCACTGCAGCCTGGAACTCCTGGGCTTTTAGGCGATCGATCCTCTTTCTTTCGCCTCCCACATAGCTAGGACTACAGGTATGCTCCACCACGCCCAGCTAATTTTTGTATTTTTTGTGGAGATGGGGCTCGCTTTGTTGTCTAGGCTGATCTCAAACTCCTGGCTTCAAGCGATCTTTCACTTTGGCCTCCCAAGGCGCTGAGATTAAAGGCATCAGCTGCCTTGCCCAGCCTGACAATTTCTTAAAATGTAACACAAGTCTTCATCCCTTTATATTTCTCATGAGATTGCAACAATTCAGTCACATCTTCAGACTCCACTTCTAATTCTAGTTCTCTTTGTATTTTCACCACATTTGCAGTGACTTCCTCCACTACTTCTTTCTGCTACAAGAAGTTAATCAGCGGCCGGGCGCGGTGGCTCAAGCCTGTAATCCCGGCACTTTGGGAGGCCGAGACAGGCGGATCACGAGGTCAGGAGATCGAGACCATCCTGACTAACACAGTGAAACCCCGTCTCTACTAGAAAATGCAAAAAAAGTAGCCGGGCGAGGTGGTGGGCGCCTGTAGTCCCAGCTACTCGGGAGGCTGAGGCAGGAGAATGGCGTAAACCCGGGAGGCGGAGCTTGCAGTGAGCTGAGATCCGGCCACTGCACTCCAGCCTGGGCGACAGAGCGAGACTCCGTCTCCAAAAAAAAAAAAAAAAAAAGAGAAGTTAATCAGCTTCTTCAAACATTCTATTAATGTTGATATTTTGACCCCTACCCACGAATCACGAATGCTCTTTTACAGTATATCCAGTTTTAGTCTATGTGCTGCCAAAGTGAGCACCACACATGTTCTTAATGGCACCTGGAATGGTAAATTCTTTGCCCAGACCCATCAGAGGAATCACTCTCTGTAGTAGCTATAGCCTTACAAAGTTTATTTGTTAAATAATAAGACTTGAAAGTTGAAACTACTTCTTGATCCATGGGCTGTAGAATGGATGTTGTGTTACCAGACATGAAAACAACTTTCATGTCCTTGTGCATCTCTAGCAGAGTCTTCTGGGTGACCAGGCACATTGTCAGTCAGCGGTAATATTTTGAAAGGAATCTTTTTTTCTCAGTGGTAGGTCTGAACAGTGGGTTTAAAATATTCCATAAACCGGCCAGGCACGGTGGCACAAGCCTGTAATCCCAGCACTTTGGGAGCCCGAGGCAGGTGGATCACCTGGGGTCAGGAGTTCAAGACCAGCCCGACTAACATAGAGAAACCCCTTCTCTGCTAAATACAAAAAATTAGCCGGGCATGGTGGCTCATGCCTGTAATCCCAGCTACTTGGGAGGCTGAAGCAGGAGAATTGCTTGAACCCAGGAGGCGGAGGTTGCAGTGAGCCAAGTTTGCGCCGTTGCACTCCAGCCTGGGCAACAAGAGTGAAACCCCGTCTCAAAAAAATAAACAAATAAAAATTTTAAAAATTCCATAAACCGTGCTGCAGACAGACATGCCGTCATCCAGGCTTTGTTGTTCCATTTGTAGAGCACAGGCACAGTACATTTAGCATAATGCTTAGGGGGCCTAGGATTGTCAGGATGGACAGTGACTGTTGGCTTCAACTTAGTCACCTGCTACGTTAGTCCCTACCAGGAGAGTCAGCCCGTCCATTGAAGCTTTGAAGCCAGGCATTGACTTCTGAAGCTATGAAAGGTCCTAGATGGCATCTTCTTCCAATATAAGACTATCTCTTTCCAATATCAGGCTGTGTCCTTCCAATAAAAGTCTCCTTCCAAAAAAAATGTCTGAAGTCTGTTGTTTAGCTGTCTTCATCAATTACCTTAGCTTGTTCTTCTGGGTAACTTGCTGCAGCTTCTATATCAGCACTTGCTGTGTCACCTTACACATACGTGTTTTGGAGATAGCTTGTTTTCTTAAACCGTATCAACCAGCCTCTGTTAGCTTCAAACTTCTGCAGCTTCCTCATCTCTCACCCTTCATAGCATTGAAGAGTTAGGGCCCTGCTCAGGAAGGATTAGACTTTGCCTTAAGGAGATGTTATGGCTGGTTTGATCTTTTCTCCAGATCATTAAACTTTCTTCATATCAGCAATAAGGCTGTTTTGCCTTATTACTGTTTGAGTGTTCACTGGAGTGAACTTCTAATTTCTTTCAAGATCTTTTGCAATCACAGCTTTAACTGTTTGGTGTGAGAGGCCTAGCTTTCAGCCTGTCTGTAGCTTTCTACTTGCTTTCTTTACTAAGCTTAATCATTTTAGAATTGTGGGACCTTTTCTTTCACTTGAATACTAACGGCCATTGTAGGGTTACTAAGTGGCCTGATAAACGCCAAAGGTCACTTGTCACAGATCAGCGCACCGGATAAAGTAATAATGCAAAACTTGAAATACTACAAAAATTATCGAAGTGTGACACAGACAGTACGGGCTTTTGGGAAAATGACACCAATAGATTTGGTTGATGCAGTATTGCCACAAATCTTCAATTAAAAAAAAAAATCACTGGCTGGGTACTGTAGCTCACAACTGTAACATCAGCACTTTGGGAGGCTGAGGCAGGAGGATCACTTGAGCTCAGGAATTCTAGTCCAGCCTGGGCAACATAGTGAGACCTTGTCTCTACAAAAAATCAAGAAGGTTAGCTGGGCCTGGTGTTGAGCGTCTGTAGTCCCAGCTACTCGGGAGGATTGCTTGAGGTCTGGAGGTTGAGGTTGCAGTGAGCCAAGATTGCACCACTGCACTCCAGCCTGGGTGACAGAGCCCAAAAAAGAGCACAGCGAGACTGGGCAACACAGCGAGACTGTCTCAAAAGAGAAAATGTGGGTTTTTCTTTTCTGTCTATGAAGTGCAATAAAATGAGGTATGGCTATAGTTTGTGATTATATTTTTTATTATTTTTTTTTTTGAGACAGTCTCGCTGTGTTGCCCAGACTGGAACGCAGTGACAGATCTTTGCTCACTGCAACCTCTGCCTCCCGGGTTCAGGTGAGGAGCTGGGATTACAGGCATGTACCACCACGTCTGGCTAATTTTGCGTTTTTAGTAGAGATGGGGTTTCACCATGTTGGCCAGGCTAGTCTTGAACTCCTAAGTTCAGGCAGTCCACCCGCCTCAGCCTCCCACCAAGAATTACGTTTTAGAGTGGACCACAGTAGCTCTCCATACCCGGTATGGTCGCCTGCAAGTGTATGGGTGATGTTTGCATTCTCTTACCTTCTGACCATTGGTCTCTTTAAATACAGGTCATTATGCCACCACTGTTCTCCACAGTTGGCATCACTGATCGATATCTGTATTCTTTCCCTTCAAAGCCCTCGAGTCTCCTCCATACTGAGTGAGGAAGTGCACTGGAAAGTGCACTGATGCGCCAGTCCAAATGGAGACCCTCAACTTCCAAATGTTTGATTCGATCTGTTAACATCTCAAAGATGGTTAAATTTTCTCTCCAGCACCATGCTTGTTGGGTGATTTCTCTTTCCTTAGTGTGAAGTGTATTTATCTGTTTTGGAAGTTTACCCAGCCTTTCTACATTGTCATTTCCCCCAATCCATCTGCCTTATATTTCTTCAAATGCCCTGCTGTTAGAGGTTGGGAACTATTTCAGTAAGTCCTGGTCTGCACATCTTGGAATGCGGTGCTTGGCTGGGTACTACATAGTTTGGAAGGGAAAGACCTATTTTTCTACTATGCATTGGGTAGGGCTTTTGTGACTCTCAGCCCAAGGAGTATCTTTGCATGCTTGCTGATTATTAAAATTGCAACAAAAGCTTTGAATCCCCTGAACCTGTTTGAAAAATGGAAGGAACTGTTTTTATCATAAAATGTGAGTTCCAAACATGAGGGATAAGCCTGGCTAGGAGACTAGGGGAAGAGGTGAGTAGGGTAGTACACCCATTCCTGTGCAAAGGGAGTGGTTTTGTGTTTGTTTGGTTTTGTTTTTGTTTTGTGAGACAGAGTTTTGCTCTTGTTGCCCAGGCTGGGCCTTTTTTTTTTTTTACATCTGATAGACGTTCGATGTAAAAAAAAAAATTAGTTTGGCAAGTAGTATGACATTAATATTAGTTTGCCACCTCTGCTTTCTATTGAGGAATGATTAAGAAATCTTACAGACATAGGTTTGGTCGCCTTGGTCAAATATTAGCTTGGACACCAGTTGTGCTAATTAATAACCAACACATCTAAAAATATAGAGGGTGCCAGTTACTAAGTTCTACTCTTTGGGCTCTAACCCTGTCACACTCTTGCCATGTGATACTGGGGCTGTGACTCTTCAAACTACATGTATGGGAAAAGGACTTCTTCCCTTTTTCTTCCAATTCATTTTAATTATATTATTATCATATTATGTATTTGTTTTGAGACAGAGGCTTGCTCTGTCACCCAGGCTGGGGTGCGGTGGTACAGTCACAGCTTGCTGCAGCCTCGATCTTCCAGGACTCAAGCAATCCTTCCAGCTCAGCCTCCCAAGTAGATGGGACTACAGACAAGCACCACCGTGCCTGGCTAATTTATTTATTTATTTTTTTGTAGAGACTGATGGAAGGAAAAAAAAAACCCGGCGCAGCAGAGCAGGGGTCGGGGCCCCTGGCCCCCCTACTGCCGCTCAGGCTGATCTCAAACTCCTGGGCTTAAGCTATCCTTCTGCCTCCCAAAGTGCTGGGATTACTGGTGTGAGCCACTGTACCCGGCCCCAATTCTTAGTAGCAATGCTTTTTCACTCCAACAGCAGAAGTTGGTTTCCATTTCAGATCTTGCCACTACCAGAATTAGCTGGACGTAACCTCGCCACCTTATTCTGTGTTCTTGTAACCACAGCTTTCTTTCCTTTGTTCTCTCAGACAAAGCAGGAGAAGCTGCTTCTGCAGGTACTGTCTGCCTCCGTGTGCTCTTTGCCCCAGCAGTTCTCCCATACCTGTGTAACCATTTCCCTACGCTAAATTCTGTTTAAATGTCTAGGGAGCTCTCTGGCTGTCTCTCGCTTTCTCTGTTTTTCCCTGGATGAATCCTGACAGCCTGAGATACTACAAATGTATGAGTGCTATTATGATACCTGCTTATGTGCATGCTCATTTGATTGGCCATTCTAATTTTTTAACTTCTAGGTAATGTGGATGTAATATCTGTCTGCTTCACGTTATTGGCTTCTGTATTAGTTTATCGGGTCTCTTGTAACAATTACTATAAACTGGATTACTTAAAAACAGCAGGCCGGAAGTCCAAGATCAAGTGTCAGGACCGTGCTCTCTCTGAAGGTCCTCAGGAAGACACATTGCTTTCCTCATCCGGGCTTTTAGCAGTTGCCAGCATCCTTGGCTTGTACCTGCATCAGTTTCCATTTCTGCTTTGGTCTTCGCATGGCTTTGTTCTCTGTGTATCTGGGTCTGCACATGACCGTCTCTGGACATCAGTTTTGGGATTTAAGATTCAACTTAATCTACTATAATCTCATCTTAGCTAATTACATCTACAAAGACCGTATTTCCACACAAGGTCACATCCTGGCCCCCATTTAGTTGAGCCCAAAGTTTGGAGGGACAATATTTAACCTGACGCAGCTACCTAGTGCTTTGGTAAACATGATTATGGCTAGAGATGTGCAAATATAAAATTTATAGATCGTTCTGCTAATTGTTCTGCTAAATTCCAGGTGCCTTAAGTATCATGGGCTTTGTACTTAGCTCCTCCTCTGATTGATATGTAATGGTACTTGAGACAGGATTGTAAAGGTGGAGCAGAAAGGTTATAGAAATACGCTGTTCCCTTCCAGCTTCAGAAGGGAAGTGGCATCAGCACTGGGTTTGGAAATTTAGGGTGAAGCATTCCAGGCTGTGGACAGCCTGTGAGCCCTCTGGATCTACTCAGTTCCGCTGTGAATCAGTTCAGTGGATCCTTAGGACACACAGGATCCTCTTAGGCAGGGAATGCAGTGTGGCAGCTAACCATTGGAGTCATGCATGGGTGGTGTGCTTTTTGTTTTTTGTTTTGTTTTAAGTAGAGACCAGGTTTCACCATGTTGGCCAGGCTGGTCTCAAACTCCTGAGCTCAAGTGATTCGCCTGCCTTGCCCTCCTAAAGTGCTGGGATTACAGGCGTCAGCCACTGTGCCCAGCCACCATGGGTGTTTTTGGGGCTGCACCTTTGAGCATGTCTTGCATGCCATGAATGTGTCAGCTCTCATCCAGACTGAGTCAAACTGTTGGGCAGGAAGAATACTCATAAAAATAAGGTAGATTGTGTATTGTATGATGATGCCATCTATATGAAATACCCAGAACGGGCCAGGCGCAGTGGCTCATGCCTCTAATGCCAGCACATTGGGAGGCCTAGGTGGGCAGATCACTTGAGCCCATGAGTTCGAGACCAGCCTAGGCAACATGACAAGATTCCCCCATCTCTATTAAAAAAGAAAGGAAGGAAGGGGTGGGGGGAGGGAGGGAGAAATGCTCAGAACAGACAGATTTGTAGAGACACAGTAGATTAGTGATCTCCATGGGGGAGAAGGAGGGAAGTGGAAATGACTCCTTAATGGTTATGGCCTTTGCTTTTTGGGTGATGAAAATGTTCTGAAGCTAGGTACTGGTGATGATTACACAACACTGCACATACTAAATGTGGTAAATCTTATGATAGGAGCTAAGTGGCCTGACGAGACACAATGGCTGAACTTTTGTCCCAGGTGTTTGTCAGATGAGAACTACTAATAACAGTGTTTTACTCTGTGCCAGGTGCTGAGCTCAGCTCAACCCATGCATTGCTCTGCATTTCCCTCAAATCTCCCCTTTACCAAGGTTGGAGAGGACCAGGAGCTTGTCCGAGGCCTTACAACTAGTAAGAGGCCCTAAACTAACCCAGGATTAGAACCTGGGTTACCTGACTCCAGGGATGACTGACTAGCCTGGTTTGCCCAGGACTGTCCCAGTTTTAGCACTGAAAGGTCCACATCCTAGAAACCCCTCAGTCCAGAGCAAACTGGGTGACTGGTCACTCTGATTCCTAAGCCCATGCCAGGCCTTTGTGCTTCCCTGACACCCTCCTGATTGGATCACCTGCCTGAAACCTGTTGCACCAAGAGCAATCACTTTGGAATCCCTGATTTAATACCTCGGTATCTCAAAGAAATCCTTGTGGCTTTTCAAGACACAGCATGTAATATTAATGAAAACACCATGCCTTCTGTCTGGATTAATTTTTTATGAACAATAATACGTCTGATTAAACTGGCTGATTTACTAGGGCTGGTACAGGGTGACGTGTGTGGTGACGTGTAGAGGGTCTCTGACCACGGGGCACAGCTTCTTAGGTAGATCGGGGGATATTCCCAGTGTGCACTTGGCGTTCCTTCTGGCTGGGATGAGCTGTGTTGCCAGTGCCTTCACAAAAACAGGATGGATTAGCCACTAGCCTATCGCACACCCTCACGTGAGGGATGGGCCTGGCCTATGGGGTTTTGCCCAGGCAGAGAGTGAGGCAGGGAAGTCTGGGGAAGCCACTTGTGTGGCTGGAGTTGCACATTTTACATCTGATCCTCATTCCCCATTTTCGGCTGTCACCCAGCTACACTGGTTTCACTGTGTTAGAGTATCTCTTAATAGTTCTGACATTCACTGTGTAGGTGCCATTTCTCATGCAAAGAAATCCAGCTCTTGCCAGCAACTCCTTTAGTTACATGTCAAAGAGATGCCAGTCTCTCCCTAAGTGCCTGTTTTCCTTCCAAGGGAGTGAATCAAGTGGTCTGGGAACCCAGGGTGTCAGCTTTTCAAGTCTGACAGAGCAGATTCAAATGTTTTGTATAAGGAATGACAGTCCTGCTAATGCCTCGAAGTTGTTTTTTGTTTTGTTTTGTTCTGCAGCTGAGCATCGAGCAGGCCCAGACGGTGGCGGAACAGGTGGAGATGAAGGCGAAGGTTGTGCAGTCGGAGGTCAAAGCGGTGACTGCGAGGCATAAGAAGGCCCTGGAGGAGCGCGAGTGCGAGCTGCTGTGGAAGGTAACGGAGCACTCCCCCACCCACGCTGTGCCCGCTCGGCTTCCATGAACCCCAGCAGCGCTCTACAGGACTCTTTTCAGATCCGGGAGCCAAGCTCTTAAGTGCAAAACATTTGGTAATTTTCCAGAAAGTCTGTTGGCAGAAAGATGCAGGGGGTCCCTGAAACATTGTGGGTGCTGTGTGCGGTAAAACAAGAAGGGTTTTCGGAAGTACATGGGTAGCCAAGACTGGAAGCGGTGAAGCGGTCTCCAGTTTTATATTGCATTCACTCAAAGGGAGGCTAAAGAAGGGAGCGTAGTCAAAACTGTTGTTAAGAAAGGCAGGCTGGTAGGAAACATCCCTATTTTCGGTGACCTGGCTGGTTGCACTTCCTGATCTCTTGTGGAAAACCAGTTTTCCTCTTCGGAGGCAGTGAGTGTGTGCCCTTTCTTCCTGTTGGAGCAGGAAGGAGTGCCGAGCACACTAGTGTGCGGTTTAGATAAAAATCAGCTGGAAGGACTACTCGCCCCACCCAGGCCAGCATTCCAACTGTTCCTTTTCTGATTTTATGTCCCCACTCAGAAAGGAGGAGAGTTATGTCTATGAAAGGGCCAGTACTCCATGCCAGTTCTTTAGCTATAATTACATTCTCTGAACACATGAAAAAGGCTAGAGCTGACTTAAAAGAGTATCCTTGTGGAGCCTGCCTGTTTCCATCTCCAAACAATATGATGATGGTGGGGATGGGCCTCAGTTTCTGCAAGTGACCTTTGCTAACTACTGTGCCCTACACTGTTCTGCAAGGCATCACTGGATTTTGCATTGCATTTTCCATTTAGTTAACTTCACAACTGGATGCTTTCTGCCTCTTCTCACCTCTTAAGGAATATGGCTCAGTTGCTTTCTGACAAGAAGAGACTTTGGAGGTGTTAGTCCAAGGTTTTTAAGGCACATTTTTTGAGCACCTTTGTGGGCATGACATCGTTTTCAGACATTCAGATGTCCCCATGGGTCTGCCAGTGTTATGCCACCCACGAATGTTAATTATAACTGAGGGGCCCACTTCTTGCAACCTGAGAGCTTTGTAGTGAACTCTGCCACAAACTCGCTCTTCTGGATTTCCTGATGAAAAAGGCCTTTGTGTGTGGGGGTTTCTGCCGCTTTCACCTTAGTTACCCTCCCTCCTGTGAGGCTGACCCACTGTCCTCTCTAAAGGCAGTTCTGTTTCAGAAGAAGTAGCAAGTTTTTACTCTTGGGAGAAGCCTCTTGAAAGAAGAGTCAAATCCCTTCTTCGTTGTAGTAAGCAGTTAGTGCGTGCCCAAAAATTCATCCTCAGAGCATTCCAAAAGAAGCTGCCTTAGTTTGGACACTTTTGCTATAGAACCTTGCTCCGAATCCTGGGGGGGTCCCTCTCTAATTACTGATTTTTTTTTTTTTTTCCCCCTGTTTCTTCCCAGCAAAGCCCTCTTTCCTTGCCTGGCTGTGTCTGGGCATCTCTTTGTTACAAGTTTTGTTTTCCTGCATCTCTGGTTACTTCACTTTAAGATATATAAGTGCAAGGATTGAGACAACCCTGTTGTAAATATCCAGATGCCTCTCTTCGTTCTTGGGCCTTATGTATTTCCAGTGGACTTGGCTACCTCGTGGGGTTAGCTGCGTATATAGTTCATGGGTAAGAACCAAAGGTGTTGGCCGGGTGCGGTGGCTCAAGCCTGTAATCCCAGCACTTTGGGAGGCCGAGACGGGTGGATCACGAGGTCAGGAGATCGAGACCATCCTGGCTAACACGGTGAAACCCTGTCTCTACTAAAAAATACAAAGAAGTGGCGGGCGCCTGTGGTCCCAGCTACTCGGGAGGCTGAGGCAGGAGAATGGCCTAAACCCGGGAGGCGGAGCTTGCAGTGAGCTGAGATCCGGCCACCGCACTCCAGCCTAGGCGACAGAGCCAGACTCAGTCTCAAAGAACCAAAGGTGGAGGTTTGGCCCAATGGGCAAAGCTTCTTTAATCTGTCCCCACGTGGGCCTCTCCGTACACGTGTATCCTGGTTCACTGAACAGATGAAAAAGCAGGAATGAGTCGAAATCATATAATCACCCCTCCCACCCTAAAGGGAAAGTCAGGTTGAAATCCAGCTCTTTCAACAGTGGACGCTTATTCTGAAATAGCCTTCTATGGCTTTCAGATCTGTAGAACAACTCAAGTCACGATCCTCTGTGAAAACTATTTGGATAAGTTCATTCCCTTCACAGGGGAAAATTGCTTAGAATTAGAGAACTTTTAAAGGATAGAGAAACTAATGTTTCACTGGCAAAACAAAATCCCGTATTTCTAAATAGCATGGTTTGAGAACCTCAAGCAGGAATTATTTCGGCAGGTTAGAATCCATGTCCATACGTATTATAGCATTTTAGATTTAAAGGGCTCTTTTGGAAATAATATAGACAAATTATTGCCAAAAGCGTGCTATCTTAAAATTTGGTGTATAGGGCTTCTCAGGTTCCCAGTTGGGTTTTTAAAACTGTTTTTAAAATACAGAAGTAAAGAGAAACTGGCCAAGCACAGTGACTCACGCCTGTGATGCCAACACTTTGGGAGGCTGAGGTGGGAAGATTGCTTGAGCCCAGGAGTTTGAGGCCACCCCCGGCAACATTAAGACCCTATCTCTACAAAAAAAAAAATTTTTTTGATGCCCTATGGTGGTGCACACGTAGTCCCAGCTACGTAGGAGGCTGAGGTGGAAAGATTACTTGAGCCTGGGAGTTCCGAGGCTGCAGTGAGCCCATTCTCAACACATAGTATTTATCCCTCTCAGAGAGAGAGAGAGAGAGAGAGAGAGAGAGAGAGAGAGATACACACACATATATATACAGTCACACGCCACCAAGCCCAGCTAATTTTCGTATTTTTGGTGGAGACGGGGTTTCGGCATGTTGGCCAGGATGGTCTCAATCTCCTGACTTCAAGTGATCCGCCTGCCTCGGCCTCTCAACGTACTGGGATTACAGGCATGAGCCACCGCACCCACACACTACGTGTGTGTGTGTGTGTGTGTGTGTGTGTGTGTGTGTGTGTTCTTTAAGAGGTTTCAGGCTTCTTGCGGGGTAAGACTAGCCATGAAGTCCTGCCTGATTTTGCCTCTGGTAGCCCCTCTGTCACTCTCTCCACTTTCACAGCTACTTCTGTTGGCTAAACTACCTCCAACCCACAGCTGGGTGATCTCTGGTCTCTGTTCCCTCATTTGTTCCCCTTTAATAAACATTTCCCAAACTAATCCTTTTGTGGTGGTGTTGTTTTGAGACAGAGTTTTGCTAGTGTTGCCCAGGCTGGAGTATAATGGCATGATCTCAGCTCACTGCAACCTTCGTCTCTTGGGTTCAAGCGATTCTCCTGCCTCAGCCTCTCAAGTAGCTGGGATTACAGGTGCCACCACGCCCAGCTTATTTTGTAATTTTAGTAGAGACAGGGTCTCACTATGTTGGCCAGGCTGGTTTTGAACTCCTGACCTCAGGTGATCCACCCACCTTGGCCTCCCAAAGTGCTGGGATTACAAGCATGAGCCACTGTGCCCGGCCCCAAACTAATTCTTTAAGAATATGAATCTGTCATGTCATTCCCCTACTAAAAGCTGTGATTTTGAAATGCTGAGCCTGTGCCCGCAGTAGGACCTTTGTGCTGGCTGTTCCTTTGCTGAGATAGCTCTCCCTTTGGCCTTTTGTCTGGTCTCAGCCTGTAGGTCTGAACTTGTGAAAGGCACTGTCCCTCAGCACTCTGTCTGTATCAGGGCCCCTAGTCACTGTCTTCCACGTCCTTTTTCTACTTTTTTTTTTTTTTAGATGGAATCTCGCTCTGTCTCCCCGGCTGGAGTGCAGTGGCACAATCTCAGCTCACTGCAAGCTCCGCCTCCCGGGTTCACGCCATTCTCCCGCCTTAGCCTCCCAAGAAGCTGGGACTACAGGCGCACGCCGCCACACCTGGCTAATTTTTTGTATTTTTAGTAGAGACGGGGTTTCACCATGTTAGCCAGGATGGTCTCGAACTCCTGACCTCGTGATCCACCCGCCTCAGCCTCCCAAAGTGCTGGGATTACAGACGTGAGCCACTGCGCCCGGCCCCTTTTTCTACTTTTTAACGGCTATCACTATCTGACATGATCCATATTTCTTTGTTTGCTTTCGAATATTCCTTTTCTAAACTACAACTCTGTGTAAGCAAAGACCATATTTTATATTTTCTGTGGATTACGGCAGTACCTCCAATGCCTGGCAGAGTGTAGGTGCTCAGTAAACTCCTTTGTCAGGTAGCTGTTTTTGGTTTTGGTGGTGGGATCTTGCTATTTTTTTAAGGTGGGATCTTACTGTATTGCGCAGGCTGGAGTGCAGTGGTTATTTACAAGTACAGTCATGGCACACTGCAGACTCAGCCTCCTAGGTTCAAGTGATTCTTCCACCTCAGCTTCCCGAGTAGCTGGGACTACAGGTGCACGTCACTGTGCCCAGCTCTAGATGGCTGTTTTAACTTTTATTTTTCTTTAATTTTAGCTTACAGAAAAGTTGCAGTAATTATAGTAACTCCATATATTCCTTATCCAGATTTACTGATTATGTACGTTTTGTTCCAATTATTATTATTACTGTTTTTTGAGATGGAGTCTTGCCCTGTTGCCCAGGTTGGAGTGCAATGGCGTGATCTCTGCTCACTGCAACTTCCACCTTCCAGGTTCAAGGGATTCTCCCCACATCAGCCTCCCAAGTAGCTGGAATTACAGGTGCCCGTCACCACACTTGGCTAACTTTTGTTATTTTTAGTAGAGACAGGGTTTTGCCATGTTGGCCAGGCTGGTCTCGAACTCCTGACCTCAGATGACCTGCCTGCTTCGTCCTCCCAAAGTGCCGGGATTACAGGCATGAGGCGTGCGTGTGCGTGTGCGTCTTGTGTGTGTGTATGTATATGTATATATGTTTGTGATCTGAGAGTGAGTTGGCGTATTGGAAGCACAGCGCTTTTATCCCAATCACATTGCAATTACAGAAATCAGGAAATTTGATTTTGATACAGTACTAGCATCTATTCTTCAGTCCATAATCAAGGTTCCACAATTGTCCCAACAGCACTCTATTCGCCCCAGCCCCAGCCATTCCCCCCAGTCCAGGGCTACTGATTGCATAGTTGTCCTGTTTCTAGTAACTATCTTCTGTAACCCAGAACAGTTCTTCAGGGTTTTTTTGGTCCATTTTGCTTTTGCTGCCTTTGAAGAAAGCCCAATGTCTTCTGTAGACCATCCCCCAATATGTATTTGTCTGATGCTTCCTTGTGATTAGTTGTGGCTTATGTGGTATTTTCTGTGCTTGGCTCTAAGCCTCTGTGTCTTTCTTCACTCTTGCTTTTCCCTCCAGGTAGAAAAGATCCGCCAGGTGAAAGCCAAGTCTCTGTACCTGCAGGTGGAGAAGCTGCGGCAAAACCTCAACAAGCTTGAGAGCACCATCAGTGCCGTGCAGCAGGTCCTGGAGGAGGGTAGAGCGCTAGACATCCTGCTGGCCCGAGACCGGATGCTGGCCCAGGTGCAGGAGCTGAAGACCGTGCGGAGCCTCCTGCAGCCCCAGGAAGATGACCGAGTCATGTTCACACCCCCTGATCAGGCACTGTACCTTGCCATCAAGTCTTTTGGCTTTGTTAGCAGCGGGGCCTTTGCGCCACTCACCAAGGCCACGGGCGATGGCCTCAAGCGCGCCCTCCAGGGTAAGGTGGCCTCCTTCACAGTCATTGGTTACGACCACGATGGTGAGCCCCGTCTCTCAGGAGGTGACCTGATGTCAGCTGTGGTCCTGGGCCCTGATGGCAACCTGTTTGGTGCAGAGGTGAGCGATCAGCAGAATGGGACATACGTGGTGAGTTACCGGCCCCAGCTGGAGGGTGAGCACCTGGTATCTGTGACACTGTGCAACCAGCACATTGAGAACAGCCCTTTCAAGGTGGTAGTCAAGTCAGGCCGCAGCTACGTGGGCATTGGGCTCCCGGGCCTGAGCTTCGGCAGCGAGGGTGACAGCGATGGCAAGCTCTGCCGCCCTTGGGGCGTGAGTGTAGACAAGGAGGGCTACATCATCGTTGCCGACCGCAGCAACAACCGCATCCAGGTATTCAAGCCCTGCGGCGCCTTCCATCACAAATTCGGCACCCTGGGCTCCCGGCCTGGGCAGTTCGACCGACCAGCCGGGGTGGCCTGTGACGCCTCACGCAGGATCGTGGTGGCTGACAAGGACAATCATCGCATCCAGATCTTCACCTTCGAGGGCCAGTTCCTCCTCAAGTTTGGTGAGAAAGGAACCAAGAATGGGCAGTTCAACTACCCTTGGGATGTGGCGGTGAATTCTGAGGGCAAGATCCTGGTCTCAGACACGAGGAACCACCGGATCCAGCTGTTTGGGCCTGATGGCGTCTTCCTAAATAAGTATGGCTTCGAGGGGGCTCTCTGGAAGCACTTTGACTCCCCACGGGGTGTGGCCTTCAACCACGAGGGCCACTTGGTGGTCACCGACTTCAACAACCACCGGCTCCTGGTGATTCACCCTGACTGCCAGTCGGCACGCTTTCTGGGCTCGGAGGGCACGGGCAATGGGCAGTTCTTGCGCCCACAAGGCGTAGCCGTGGACCAGGAAGGGCGCATCATTGTGGCAGATTCCAGGAACCATCGGGTACAGATGTTTGAATCCAACGGCAGCTTCCTGTGCAAGTTTGGCGCTCAAGGCAGCGGCTTTGGGCAGATGGACCGCCCGTCTGGCGTCGCCATCACCCCCGACGGAATGATCGTGGTGGTGGACTTTGGCAACAATCGAATCCTAGTCTTCTAATTGCATTTCCTAGGTTTCTGTGTTTGGGGTGTGTGTGCGTCTCTCTCCCTCTCTTTCTCTCTCTCTCTTTTTGAATTTCAAAGAAGAAACAGTCTCAGGGAAATTTCTTTTTTCTTTTTTTTTTAAAAGAGAACAAGAGAAGTACAACATTGCTTAAGTCCTACCTCATCTTTATTTTTTTACAGATGAATGTACTTATCTTTTCTGCAGGGATTGAGCCTGTGAAGTGATAATTTCTATCTACCTCATAAATCTTTACATTTCCTTCTGCAGCAGGCCCTCTTCCCCTCCTCAGTGGAGTTCGCATTTCCCTCTTCCCCTGCGTGGGGCATGATATGCACAAGCCTGGCATCCGTATGGCTGGGAGGGCACTGGATGTGTGTGGTGGGGTGTATTCTGTAGATTGAGCCAAGGAAACACAAAAAAAAACTACTAAGTAAAAAAACAAAAAACTATAAAACATGGAAAAAATAGGATTTGAAATGCATAATTATAGAGTATCTGTGTTCTTGAGAATACTGTGTTTATATGGGGTTAGATTATGTTGTGTCGTTTTGATCTTTTGGAAAATCTTCTCTTTTTTTAAATGCTGCAACAGAGAAATTTCCTCTGTTCTCCGTTCATACCTCAGTGTGTTTAACATCCTCTTCTGTATCTTTTCTTAATCTTAGACGTTGTGGCTGTGGCTTGCTAGCCAAGAAAAGCAGACCCTTCATGTTTTAGGGTATATAATCTTTATTTCTTTTAAGGGAGGGTGTGTGCGTGTTTGTTTCAAAGCCATCTTGCACCCAAGTAGCTGAAAATGACACACTGCCTCCCAAAGAAGCTCTCCTTTTCACACTTTGGTTTCTTGAAAAAATATATAGATGGTAGCTCAGGATTTTTGATTAAACGTATTCTCAAAAGTTAAGTTTCTTATTTTGCTGTTAGGTTATAAAGGGTTAAATGGAAGGAAGAAGGAAATTAACCTCATTGCCAGAGAGGGTTTTCAGGCATGGGCTGATGTGGACATGAATGTGGGTGGATGTGTGTGCTGAGGGAGTCAGGGAGCACATTAAAGAACAAGGCACCCCCAATCTATAGTTGTTCTGTAGTCCTTGGAGTTTCTTTTCCTAAGAAGAGTGGGCAAAGGAAAGAACTTCCATTTTACAAGCACAATTTTTTTCCTGCTTTGAAAGTTCAGGGAAATACAATGTTTGAAAGTCAAAATACACCAACAGCCCAGTCCCACACCCTCTGCTTGGGTCACTTTTTATAGGATTGTTTGCACCCAGGCCATGCTTTAGGACCTCGTGGTTAACATGAATCCCCCCGCCCCCCTCCCCTCAAGGCCTTTGAATATAAAGGATCTAGAAACCAAATTGTCCAAACCTGAAATGTAGGATGTAATGTCTTTTCTTAAACCTGTAACTCGGTACCAAAGAATGAAAATTTAAGGCTCCCACTGCAGAACTGTGGGGTAGAATCTGTGTCACTTTACAGGATTGGTTGGTTGTAAGCTGGACTTGGGTACAAAACTTGTGCTTCTGGGCATTGTCTGTCTCTCAAGTGCAAAGCAGATGTAGCTGATACCCTGCTTGTCAGAATCCAGTGGGTTCCTGCATTGCCCCAAATACTGAAATAAGAACCAAATTCTGGAGGAGCCCTCCTCAGGGAAAAGAGGGAGTCGCAAACAAACGTCAGTGACTTACAAGGGAGATCTCTTGTTTAAAAATAAAGACTTAGGGATTAACTTCTGTTCTCTATTTAAGAGAAATTTCTATTGCAAAATGGGTATAGTTTTAAATGAACAAAACAGATTAACAAATGGAGCAATTTGTTTCTATTATCCCAACAGAAAAGGATATGATGAGGACAATGTGACAAGTCAATCAAGTTGCTTTTCCCATATACCTCTTTTGGACGTTTAATTTACTACTACTACAAGCTACGCTGTCTCTTCCCATTGCTTTAATTCTATGTAGGGTTTCTGAGTGACCAAAATGGGAAGGAAAAAAAAAACCTCATCTCACAGAGGAGAACTGCATGCAATAAAAGATTCAAAAGTTGGAAAGTAACTTCAAACTGCTGCTGGCTCCCAGCTGCTGTTACAGGGTGGGAAGGTGTTAAGAAATCTTGTTTGTTAGAAGCTCCTTTTACTGTAGAATTTAATAGCGAATCCTTCCCCAATGCCTATTCAGTTGCCTTTTGGCCATGAAGCTCTTTCTGGTAAAGAGTTAATATAATTAAACATTTTTGCTGTTTTCTATTTTGGAGTAACTTGGTGCTGATCTTCCCTCTCCTCAGCCGCCCAACAAACCACCCTTTAAATACCAAAGACAACTGGTTTTAAATGCTTGAAAAAAAATTTTATTGAGGAGATGGATCTTGATTAAAATCCTTTCATAGTCATTTTCATTCCACTCTTTTCTTTCTAATTTCCCCAGATGTAGGAAAATTTAGGGACCTGAATGAGAAATGTTCTTGGTGCGTAACAGTTGCTAGAGCTCCTTATTTGACATTTTACTATGAATGTGATTCAAAAGCCAAGATTTTCGCTCCATGGCTGAAATTATCAGGTCTTAATTTACAGACTTAAAAATTTGCAGGCTTAGAGCAACTAGAAACTATCCCCTGAAATATGTGTGTAGGTCAGAGATACTACTACCTTTGTCCTCAGTGGTGGTGTATCTCCTTAGCGTTCTGTATCCAGAATGGTGCATGACTGGTATTTGAGAAACATGGTCACACTTGGAAAGCTTTTGTTTTTAAAACATTGGCCGTTTTTGGCTGTCCACAATTGACTCCTGACCCATAGGGATTGGTGCGAAGCACTTTGGAGAGTTCATTGTATGATGTGAAGTGTTCAAATCAAAGAAAGATGATAAAAGCCAACATTTGGCAGTCCCTAGCGTGAAACTGAAAAGTACCTGTGTTTAAATACGTAATCTCCTGCCCGTTATGAGGTAATGCCAGGGTAGCCAGGAGTTGGGTCAAAGAAGGGAGTCTTCAGCCTAATGGAAAAAATAAGGTCCTGGGTGTTAGGAGGTAGGAGAATAAAAAGGTTTCTGGGGCGTAAATGTGACAATTAGACAGTAGTCCCCATGGAGGTCTGATCTGGTCAGGTGGCAAGGGTTGGGTGGGGTATGATGTAAGCTCAGTTTCTGTTTGGAGATGCCCATTGGGTTTGGATATATAGGTTTGGGTATTGAGGTGTTTAAAGGAAATCTAACCCATAGGTAAAAACTACTTTTGCTTGACACTTAACATTTCAAAAGTGCTATTTTTGGTCCCGAGATCTAATGCTGTCTCAGAACGTGTGCCCTGTTGTGGCTGCAAGTGGCACTCAAGTTGACTAGAGCACAGTGACCTGGGCTGTACCCCAAGTGCACTAACTCCTCAATGCCCTTTTAAGTCTAACTTACTTGGGAAAACACGTAACAAAGGGTACCATAAACCGAATCCAAATTACGTGTTGGGCCAAAAATGTTGCCAGAATTGAGGCACTTTGTGATGGAGTTGCAAGAGAATAGCTTGAGATCGGCTCAGTCGGATTTATTCTAGTTAAGCCAAAGCTTAATTATTTGAGGAGGAAAGTCCCTTAGGCTTGAAGCAGCAAAATACTGTTTATATATATGTTGCCTTCCTCATTGGAAGATTCTAAGATTGCTCTGTTCTGGTAGGTGGTGAAAGATATGCCAAAGTTTTAGGCTTGTTTTTCTGATTTTATTTTATTTTTTAATCCAGTGGTGCCAAAAAGTATTTAGGGTATATTTAAGGTATATTTAAAACATCACTCTGAATGAGTTTCCAACAGTCTGGGGCTGTATAAAAGTCACACTCTTGTACTTGTAGGTGATGGTGTCACAGGGCCAGGCCTCCAGAGCTCTACGGCTTTCTCTGGCATTCTGTAGGGCCAAGGGCATAGGACACAGCATTCCAGACCACACTGACTGCTTTTGTTGAGTTTCTACCTCACTTGTGGCAAGTCATCTACCTCATGTTAGCATCTGACAGGTCTCAAAAAGAATAGTATTAATCCAGTGGGGAGTGGGTGGGAGTGGGAAGCTACCTCTAAAAGAAATGTTACCATAAATCTACAACTGATTTCTCCCAGGAGAAATGTTTTATTTACCTTGAAAGAGAAATGTCAGGCAAATGTAGTCATAAATCCAAGTAGTTCTTCGCAATCTGGCTTTTCCCCCTCCAAAAGAATTATGCATACCGTAACTATTGTTCAGTATTATGAAACTACTGGTTAATCTGGCCTATTGGAGGACTTAACTACAAATAAAGACCTTTAGGTCTCTTTCTCTTCAAGAGAAAAATATTTTATCTGTATTTCAAATGTCTGCAAATAATACCCTTCAGGAGCAGTTCTAAAGGTCTAGTTCTTGGAAACATCAAATATTTGAAGGGAATGAGAATCCTCTTGACTTCATGATTGTATTTGTAGCTTTCTGGACCCAGCAGGACATTCATCACCATGATGTTGGAGCAATCACTGTTTTCACTGAGCAGTGACTGTTGAAGTATGTATTGCTCTTTTGTTTTGTGTTTTGATTTTTTTCTACCAAAGGTAACACGTTGACGGGTTTTTTTTTTTTTTTTCCTTGTTTATTAAATACTTGATAAAGTTGAGAAGCACATTACCAGGATATACTGTATTGACCTTCCCACCTCTCTTCTGCCCTAATTTTTGGTTGGTTGGAAGAGAGGAGGGTCCTAAGACCACTGTCATTATCATGAGGGGCTTATAAATGTCATGGTGAAGAAATACCTCAATGATGTCTATTTTTAAAACTGATCTTACGGGTTAACAAGCCAGCCTGGTGGGATGTTTTCCATCATCATTTAACCAATAATGGTTCTAAAAGTTTTGTGTATCCACATGGTCGTAGACCTCCTTTTAATGATTGTATTAACTTACAAGCTCAGGTAGTATTTTTCTGAAGACTCTTATCTCAGAGCACACTGACTGAATGTTGATGTGTGTAGCGAAGTGTTTACTTTCTTTAAATAACCAGCTCTGTAACTCTGTAAGTTCTTTGTGTTTCTAGCCGTCTGTGTAGTTGTCGTCTTCAGAGGAAGATTTTTCACATTTCTGGGATTTTCTTGCTTTTAGGGTGGTAAGATTCCTTTCTTTTTTTCCCATTTCTCCTAAAATCGATGCAGGTGAGGGTGGGTGGGTAAGGGGTGTTGTTTTTTAACTAGCATGTTAGTTATACTTGGGTGGGTGGGAGGGTTGTGAAACTGAATCTTGCTTAATACTGTCCATTAGCTCTCATGCCGGGTCAGCAAAATGCTTTAATTTTTAACTGTAGAACATATGACTCGGTTGAGTCTTTTTGTCTTTTTTTTTTTTTTTTTTTAAGTAAACACAGAGTTGGGGGAATTAGCCTGGGCATGTTGCCTTATGTTAGAATGACTAAGTTAAACCTCTTAATTTGTATTTGTCCAAGGCAGACATGATATAAGGAATATGCACTACCGTAGTAACTCCCCTGGCTGCAGAAACCACACTGTAAGCCCGTCCGGGGTGGGGTGCTGACTGCCGTTTGCCACTTTGAAATGGGCATTGCCATGGTAATGTGAATCCCATCAATTCAGTAGATGGGTGGGGAAATGAAGATTTCCCCCCAAATCTTTAGGCAAAAGTGAGTTTTTGTTTGGTTGGTTTTGGTTTTTTCCCCCCCTCCTCTTGGCTTTCACATTTTAAATCTTAAATGTTAACTGTTGCAGGCCGTAGGCATGACAGGCAATGAGCAGGTGAAGAACCAATGGAAAAGTATTCAGAAACTCCTGTGTGAGCTAACAGGCTTCTGAATGTATCGCTGTGGTCCACAGAGAAGGCTGGAGAAGGTAGCAAGGAGATGCTGTATCAGCTACTACAGCCTTAAAACAAAGTTGGTGTCTCTTTGGACTTTAAAATTGTTCCTATGCAGCTTATTTTATTTTTGTTTAATCAAATAAACAAGAGGGTTTTTCCATGGCATCAGTGTGTCTGTGTGGTCCTTTAATATAGTAAATAAGGGTGTGTGCACTGTACTGGAGGGAAAGGGAGTCTCTGAGGTGGACAGTTCAGGGGCTGCACTGTGACTGCTGGGCCAGATTGGGCCGGTGCAGTGCCTTCAAAAAACGGTGATGGGCCGGGCGCGGTGGCTCAAGCCTGTAATCCCAGCACTTTGGGAGGCCGAGACGGGCGGATCACGAGGTCAGGAGATCGAGACCATCCTGGCTAACACGGTGAAACCC